>NW_017307510.1:273052-281929 GCF_000935625.1 Nanorana parkeri
CATCAGCAGCACCCACTGTCCTCCCAGCACTCTGTTTGCCTGATGAAGGAAGCACTGTTGTTCCGAAACGTCGCTGTATGATGTGATAGCAATCGAGTCAATAAACCGTTTTTTGACTTGAAATTCTATTGGAGTGCGAGTGACTTTATACATACTCTTATCTTGGATTGCAGAGGCACCTGCAGTCACTTTAACACCCACCCGACTCTAAGGGTATTATTCGGTCAGAGAGTGCGATGGGTACACTGGATTTTGGATTTTGCACAAAGAAACAGACACAGCAAGGCAAGACGCTCTCCTGACCCCCCTTCCTCCTTCCACCTTTCCCCTTCCTCCTTTTTCCAATCTAGTAGATGGAGTGCTGCTGAACACTATTCTCTTCCTTCTTATCTTGTACTCAGTCGGAAGTTCAGGGAAGCTGAGCTGAAAGAGTTGGAACTTTTTGGAAATATGATGACTGTAAATGCTTGGTCAAAAACTTTAAAGACATACTTTGCTGAGCGATGTATATTTGCTTGATCTGGATTTTATGTTGAATAAAAGTTTGAGATTTTAATATTACTTTAACTTATGACTATGATTCACTTAATGGATGAAGTCAACATCACCTCCATTTTATTATGATTTCGGTAACAGTCTTCCCTCTCTTTCAATTTCAGATGCCATCTGGTTTTTCGCCAACGACCAGCTCTACGTAATGGGCCCCAACGGCACTGCTGGGATTTTCGCCACATTCCCAACAGATCATCTGACCCTCATGAATGGTTTTTTTGACCAGGTGAGTGCGTCCAATGTTTCCAGGACGACAATCCCATTCACCGTTAGGATTCCGTTCATTCAGATAAGAAACAAGAACGTTTTCTATCCCGTTCCTTTAGATTTTCTCTCTCATCATGGTAGAAAACAACAATCAATTAGACACCACTAGCTAATCCTTCCTGATTCTTTGGCTAGCTTCGGCCGCCGGAGCCCTTCGGTTCAGTAGATCCGAAAGGGCTGCTGTACGGGCTATTCAATATAACCCGTACAGCTCACGAAGTTGGCCGAGCAGCTCAGTCGAGCCGAAGGCATATGCTTTGGCTTGACTGAGCCGAGGTGAAACCCGAAGCGGGCCGAACTGCCGGCTGAAAGCCTCGCCACTGACAGCTGGGCGGAGCCAGCCGTGACCTCACGGCTGGCTCCGGCCAGTTGCAATGACAGATCAGGTTACCTGGGGACGCTGAACTGTCATTACACAATGACAACTTGGTGGAGCCAGCCGTGATCTGGCCGGAGCCAGCCGTGAGATCACAGCCGGCTACGCCAAGTTGTTATTCATTGGCCGGGACTTGCTCGAAGACTCTAGCAGGTCCCGGGCCAATAGGAAACAGTTGGGCGGTGCTAGCTGTCACTGCTACCTCCGCCCAATTGTTTATTTCTTTTTAAAACATTTTTTTTCTTTTTCAATGATCTTTATTTTTATTTTTTTTATAATCTTTTTTTTTGTCTTTTTTTTGTGTGGAAATCTTTATTTATTTTTAACATTGATTATTTATTTTCATTTGGATACAGTTTTTTTTTCTACGTAAAAAAAAAAACTTTTTTCATTGTTTTACTATTCTGCTCGGTACCATGGAGGTACCGAGCAGAATAGCCGAGCCAAATGCTAGTCACTCACTGCTGTTCGGCCCCTACGAGAATAGGCCGAACGGCAGCGAGAAGCCTGCCAAAGGTTCGGCTCACTTCGAGTCGGTTATTCACTCAGCTGCCTTCGACAGGTTTGTGGATAACCCTCTAAATGTTCCAAAAACAGTGGCCTAGCCCAGTACGTAAAGAATAGAAGCGGGTCGGCACTTGTTTAAAGTTTACTTAAAGGAGAACTATGACATGAGTGATTTCCACTCACCTCATAGTTCTAGCCGACCTGTGACAATGAGACTGTCACAGGTCGGCTCAGTAGATCGGGAGGTGAGCGAACACATACCGGCTGGATTCCCCCCTCCCCGCTCCGATCCGCCAGCGCTGACTGTCGGAACGGACGGGGGAGGGGGCGGGTAAAGCTGAGCAGAGATAGGCAGAGCCAGCTGTCACTCACGCAGCTGGGCGGATCTCGACATCGATGTAGGCATCCGCTCCGGCTGCGGCTTCTCAGTATACCGCGAGCTGTAGCTTGCGGTATACTGAGCTTAGGGTAACGGGAGGACGCTAGTTTGTGTCCTCCCGTTAACCTAAGGAGAACTATGGGGAAAAACACTGACCCCATAGTTCTCCTTTAAATCCGTGTAAAGTTTACAGCTGATCTGAAGGGGATTTTGTTCATCAAAACTGGACGTTTCATTTGTAATAAATACAATTAATTAAAAAAATCTATTTTCTGGGTAAAATAACACACAAAAGCAGCACAACTGGTTGCATCATAGCTAAAGTGGGAACAGATTGGACCGGAGGCCATGTCCTCATGAAACAAATATTGATTAATTATAAAATAATATGGAAAAGATACTCACTGCAGTAGCGTATAAGATCCATCTGAGTCCCATGGGGATTTCCCTATCTGTGACGGGAGCTGCCTATCCTATGTAAGGTCTGGTCACCTATGGTGGTCCGTTGTGGTTGTTTGGTGTCTCTAGTTGTTACTAGAGCTGAGGAACCTAGTTTTGGAATAGCTACAGTGCGGTGCTGTGAACATCTCTATACTTATAGGGCAAATCCAAATTACTACATTGAGAAGTATTCAGGATCTCCTTTGGAAACATAGAATGTACATAATATTTGGCTCCAATTCGATTATTAGGAGTCTTTCCTAACCTAGTTCTTTTCGATCCAAATGCAAAGACTTCATGGCTGGCAGACTGTTCCATAACCCGTCATGAGGTGTCTCTTTATAGCTGTCGTCAGTAAGCTGCTGCCTTCCTTTACTATGTTATCTGAATGGCCTTCATTGACCTTGACACATGTCTCTGCTACTTAATATCCACCCTCACATGTCTTGAATAGCTGGCCTTGGAGCCAGACCAGATGCTCCCCTTCCTTTTCCCTCTTCAATACGTTCTTTGTTCATGAAAGGGAACTTCCAATAAATTCCACAGTTGTGGTGGAGGCACATTGAATGATATCCACATCATGAGCAACTCATGAGACTCCAGAGGTCACAACCTTTCAGGGAGGACACTACCTGGTGGCAATTAGATGCCACCAAATCTAAATATGCCATACTTTAATCAAATTATGGGCTAACGAAATTAAAAGATCACATCAAAAATGAGAATGAAAACTACATTCTGAAGAGAGATAGACTTTAAATTATAATCCGAACCTCTGTTTTAGGCTTTACAATGGTCTGTGAAAGTGATCTATTTATGGGCAGCACAGTAGCGTAGTGGTTAGCACCTCTGCCTTGGTTCGAATCCCGGCCAGGTCACTGTCTGCAAGAAGTTTGCATGTTCTCCCTGTGCTTGCGTGAGTTTCCCATTGGCTCCTCTCTAAGTTGGCCCTCTGTGTATGCATGTGAGATGGGGACCTTAGATTGTAAGCTCCTTGAGGTCAGGGACTAATGTGCTGTGTAAATTGTCGGCGCTTTATAAATACCTGTAATAATATTTATCATTTTGTATTTCAGTTTATTGGCACAGCTGCTTTGGTGGTCTGTGTCTTGGCCATCGTGGACCCTTACAATAACCCCATCCCCCGTGGTTTGGAGGCCTTCACTGTTGGCTTCGTCGTCCTTGTCATTGGATTGTCCATGGGCTTCAACTCCGGATATGCCGTCAACCCCGCCAGGGACTTCGGACCACGTCTGTTCACAGCTCTGGCTGGATGGGGTTCAGAAGTTTTCTGGTAAGTACAGAACACAGTTTTTATTTAAGTAGTTACTCTTTCACATTTCAAATTCTGTAATGTCTGATGGGTTCCTGAAAGGTTTGCCCTTGATAAGCATTGTCTAGGGGTGTCTGCTGGTTGACATACTTCAAGTTTGTTGTATGTAGTGGATACATGCGTAAGGTCCCCAGCTGCCTTGAGCAAGTCCCATCCTTGTCTATTGCTTCACATTTAAAGGAGAACTATGAGGTGAGTGGTTTTTGTGACGGACCCCCGTACTCAGGATGAGTATGTCCGCCGCTGTCTTCTTCCTTGCTGAGGAGATATCGCAACCTGAAGGTCCTTAGCTCCCAGTTTCCCCAGTCACTAGCCAAGGCTTGAGTGTAGGTGAAACAAACTCTGCTTTATTGAGCAACTGCACAAACTTTTATACAGCAAGTGATGAAATCAGAATATAATCCCATCACATCCCCCTCCCCTCCCAGACAATCGGTCTGCTCAACACCACAGGTGTCCATCTGCTAACGAACTCCAGACAGCCATAGCAGGAGCCTGGCCAGAATGTCATTGTTCTGAGCTCCCTTAGAGTACAATGGGAGATAACGAGGGATGGTGCTGATAGTCTTTCCATAACCAGGTCACACAGCATAACACACTCAAACATAACACCAATACACATTTAACTTATAAACTGATCACCATGTCGTCACAGTTTTCACCCAACCTCATAGTTCGAGCCGACATGTGACAATGAGACTGTCGCATGTCGGCTCTATAGATTGGGAAGTCAGTGAACACATACCGCTTACAGTCCATGTACCCATTGCACTCCTGAACGCACGTCCAACAAAGTATCCTGGGTGCTCAGTAGTCGACGGATGGCCACCGTCAAAGTAATGCAGAAAACGTGTTTTGCCTGATGAAGGGGTTCCTGTGTCGCACTAAGTGTGTTTATTTTGCTTTTGATGTACGTCAATAAATAGACGTAATCGATTTGCTATTGGAGTGCCGATGTCTATTTCTTTTCAGTGAACACATACCGTCGCTCGCTCCTGTCCCTGCAGAGGTCCGTGACTGTCACTCACGGCTCCCTGTAGGGATTCCCCCCTCCCCTCTCCAATCCTTCCAGGGTACTTCAAGAGCCTGCACTGGTCCCGGCTCTCTTCCTCTATCAGCATCACAGGCCTCCTCCATGTTGGAGGCCTCAGGGAAACCTTTCCCTCACACCAGCCCATGCCCACCCCCAGGCCTCAGGCCTAGCCTGGGGGGCAGGCTGAACAGGACCCAGCCCTATACTATGGCTGGTCCAGGCTAGTCTGAGCACATGGCAAATCCCACCAGTATATGTACCCTATCCCAGCATGCACCACTGGCTGAGAGAGGAACTCAGTGATTGGCTGCTGTACTATACATACACTACAGTGACTCTCATTGGCTGTCCCACAATATGACAGAGTCTCACTCCGCCCAGGGGGGTACAGGCAATGCCAGACACATGGAATTAACCAGATAACTGCCACTATAATCCAGCCAGGCTGACTACAGCCCCGGCAATCACTAAATGTCTAGTAGATAGGGGCTACATATGCATCTGCTGAGGTGGTGCACTTAACTTTTAACAGACCAAAAGGGACCAAATAAAAAAGTTCATTGTCAGGGTTTACATTGACCTCTATTTATTTGCTGCTCTGCATGTGGCAAAGTTGGTTCTGTAGATTAGAGTAGGGTCAGGGGTGTCCCGAGGCTGGGTGACACACGGAGCGGCTACCGGGTGTCACCCCGCGCGACGTCACCGCGCATGCGCAGTGACCTTCTTGATACCTGCCCCCGCCATCTCGGTGATGGACGCCGGCAGAGGGGAGGGGACAGTCACCCGGCGGGATAAGGTATGCCGCCAGGTCCCCTCCTCTCTCCTGATACTGTCGGGCGCTCGGTCCATGACTGACTGACTGACAGTCATTTTGATGTCCCCCCTCCAATGGTTAATATGAAATCACCTGCACTCCATGCAGCGTACAGACCTTGAGTAAGAGGTTGGTGCTTGAAGTGACAACACGGATGGCGCCGTGTCAGATAAAGTCCATAATAGAAGGCACCAGCACTCGATGATGTGTGCAAAAAGTAAAGCACTTTTTATTCAATTGTCACATGCGTCAAACAGCCAATGTTTCGGGGCCACGCAGGGTCCCTTCTTCTGGCCCCTCCAATGGTGTCACCCGGGTGCGGGCCGCACCACCCGCACCCCCCTTGTGACGCCACTGAGTAGGGACCACCTTTAGCAGAGACCCCTTGACAAACGTATTTGGCTTTAATGTATGTGAATGATGAAACAGATTTTATTAGGTATCTTATGCTAAGAAACGTATGTTTTTTTTCTAGTACCCATTTACGCAAAGTCCAAGTAGAATGTCTCATCACATGTCTATGTATGTTAAAAGTCATAGAGCATCAAATATTCAGATAACAAACTTATTTTTCTGCTTTAATTTTCCACGTGTCCTGGTTGGAATCTGAATATTATCTGGTTGTTAAAGGGGGTCTTGCATGTAAACATGATACTCTTAAAGTATTCTCTGCATAGGTCACTCAGTGTTGACAAGTAACTAAAATACATAAAACCGACCTCTGTTATGAGCTCGGCTCTGTTTACTCCATGCTGCCGAGTCAGTTCGGCATTCAGAGCATGCCAAATCATTAAAAAAGGCCTGGATCGGGGCAGGGGGAAAAGGTACAACGTGTTTGTCTCGCCCTGAGTCTCATGAGGTTTCAGAGGTTAGTGGAGGCACGAAAACATAAAAGCACATGCTTCCCATGCTCAGCGGAATGTAAAAATAGAATTTGCACAGAGAAAGCAAGGCAAGTGTGGAGAAGAGAGCTAACGACTCTGATATGTAATTATATTTAGTCGAGGTTAAATAGAAATAGCCTCAGGTGGTGGTGGAAGGCAAGTAAACTGTGGTATCTCCTGCATGGCTTTGAGATGGGATGAGAAGGTGGGGTGCTGGAGGCCAGTAATGTTAGGTACTTCGATCTGGTGTAATGGCTCTTTTTGAGGACTTTGGGGTAACAACTCAAGGCACGGAGAAAAGAGAGTCCCAAGGTATTGTTGACCGTCCAGATGAAGTTTATTTACAATCAATGTGTTCTCTGGGTTTCCAATAGGCCACCTTCATCAGGTCTTGAATACAGCATAAGCTCATCTCCAGTCACTGGCTTTACAACCTAATGGCAGGTCCTCCAAACCAGCAACCTTACTCTCAGGGGCGTAACTAGAAATCACAGGGCCCCATAGCAAAATTTTGTATGGGGCCCTGTGATTTCTAGTTACACCCCTTGCAGAGCCCACTTGAGATCCCACACAGCCCACCTGAGGCTGACCCTGCAAAGCCCACCATAGACTCTCTATGGTGGGCTCTGCAGGGTCTCAGGTGGGCTGGTCACACTCCTTACCTGTCCGCCTCCTGGCCGAGCCCGCCTTCTCCTCCGTCACCGGGTCCCGCCTCCTCCTATGCTGTCGACCCTGGGCCTTGCCTCCTCCTCCTCCATTGCCGGGTCCAGCCTCCTCAGCTGCCGCTGCTGGCTCCCACTGACTCAGCAGTGGCTGTGGAGAGGAACGCACCGCTGCACGGATCACTGTCAGTTCCTCTTCACAGCCTCCAATGACAGCCAGCAGCATGAGATGCCATCGCAACCCAGGCAGCCCGCACGGCATCAGGGATGTCCTGGCCCCCCTGTGCCCCGGGCACCATAGCAGCCGCCTGGCGATTGTTACGCCACTGCTTACTCTGTATTCAGGTAACAGAGATGTCACCAGCACACGAAAAAGGTTTAGCAAAAGTCCATTCAATGACAAATTGCCAATCGAATGGCAATTTGTCATTAAGTGGACTTTTGCTAAACCTTTTTGGTGTGCTGGTGACATCTCTCTTATTCCTATGTCATTCACGGTGCCACCCGTGGTCACTACAAGCACCCACCTGTACATACAGGATATCTACTGTTCCGGTAAGGAGTGCAGCAAGATACTTCTTTGTTTACTCTGTATTCAAACCCTGATGAAGGGGATCCCCCAAAACATGTTGGATGATTAGATGAAAAGATTACTATATTAAATAAACATCTGGACTGTCAATAATACATCAGCGCTCTCTTTTCTACATCCAGCTGGCTTTGCAATAGCTGAAGTGCAAAGTGGCTGGAAATGTTTTGACCGGTAGAAGGGTTCTAATATAAGAATGTCAACTGTTGGAATGGAGTTTTACTTTCATGTGGTCAGAATACAAAGTCTCCTTTAAATGTTATATTTTGTCTGCCCTGTCCTTATTTTACTGCACATTCCCTCCAAAGACGTATTTTTCAGAACTTTCTCTTTGCTTTTTATTCCAGGGCTGGAGGTCAGTGGTGGTGGGTCCCCATCGTGTCGCCTTTACTGGGTGCCTTTGCCGGAGTCCTGGTCTACCAGCTGATGCTTGGCTGCCACCTCCAACCTCCACCTGAATCCACCGAACAAGAAAATGTCAAGCTGGCCAACGTCAAACAAAAAGAGAGAATCTAAATAACCGCAGCCAACACGAGACTATTCACTTGGGCTGCGACTGGCCAAGAACAACATGGAGGGTGATCCCCACTCGTTTTAGACCTTAGAAATGTGTTGCGTAATCTTAGTTGCTTGTTCCATGTGTAGACTTGTCTTCTCTCGTTCGTCCTCCTTATCACAATGTAAATAGCAGACCCGTCAACCTTGGTATTGATTCGCTTTTCCAACTCAAGCTCAGTTTTTCCCTTTTTTTTATCTCTTCCGTTTTTTTTATAAAAAAGGAAATCCAGTTCAGGTATTTCGCTTCAACAGAGTATATCATTGTTACATAAGTCAGTATTGTCTTGGGTCTTTCACAATCTTTTTTGACGTTTTCAAGGTCTTTGAAGATATTACTGGAGGTTTAAGTTGGGTAGCCTTTGTAAATCATTATAATGCAGCAGCATAGCTTCAAATCCACCTATTCACTGTCTCAGGCAATATACAAATTAAAGTGGACCTTGCACAAAAATGCAAGGTCCAGTTAGGTTGCACCCCCCCCC
>NW_017307510.1:282238-299257 GCF_000935625.1 Nanorana parkeri
TCAACCAATCAAACAAAGCGATTAAAAAACTAAACATTAGAAGGAAAATAATGTAGAGAATAATAATTTTACACCCTGGCTTTAGCAGCGCTGGCCTAGGTGAGGGAAATGCCACAGGGCCTTCTTGTGGGAGACTGGGAAAGCTGAGGAACCCAAATCCCATGAGAAAACACTCCAGCATTGGAGATCCCAAGATCCCCAAAACTTAGATATTTATCTTTCCCTGGATCCTGCCGGAAGGCCCAGTGACGTTTCCCTTTTCTAGGCCAGTGCACCACAATTGTGCCATTCAGGTGGTAAGTAGGGATGAGCCTGAGTCTGAACCTGAGCTCAACCGAATAAGGTAGTGCCATGGGCTCTTTCTCCCAGTCAGCTGTGGGCTGGGCATTCCCCGTCCCGCAGCCAGCTGAATGTAAGCAAGTGGACGGGATGCTTGTGCTGACATCATGTACCTAATATCGCCACATATCCCTATTGGGTAAATGTCATTTACCCAATATAGGCATGTAGCCATACCAGGACAATGACATCACTGCATTCGGCCCCTTTGCCTTCCTTACATCTTTGGGTGAAGTTTCTTCCGAATTCAGAGGGTCTCAGGTTTGGACCAGGTTCGGTCTGAATCTGAGCACATCCCTTGTTGTAAGATAAACATTTTTGACATTTTCCTTACAACGTTTTTATTTGTATTGCTTTCACTGAACATTTTATCGTCAGGTGTGGGGGGGCTTCAACATAATCGGATAATTTATTGTTATGCAAAGTCTGCTTTAAGGTAGGCTAGCCACAAAACAAATCCACCTAGCCACATCAGTCCCCAAGACATTATAAAGAATGGTAAAGTGAAATCCCAAAATATCTTTATGCTTAAATCTGACAACTTCTCCTTTTTGCTAGTAGGAACACATGGCCAACGCCAAGGCATTGGTCATGTGGTCCCTGCAGAACACTGTCCAGCTGCTGATTGGTTCAGCCAAACCTACCTCCTACAAGCTCCCCATATGTTTTGCATGTCTAAAAGGTAATTCTTTTGCATCTTTTTTTTCAGCGGCAAAGAGGATTTTAGGTGGAGGGTAAAGGTTTTCTACCATGGATATCAGTTGTGATATCACTGGCACACACCAACCACTTCAAGGGCATTTTCAATGTTACAATTATTTTACGCTTCTTAAAACTGCTAGAAAAATATTTGGTTGATGAAATGTCTTAACACTATTCCTCGGGGGTTGGGGGTGGGAGGTTATATAAGGAATTCTTTTTTTTATATGGAGATACCACCTGCAGTTCTGATTTCCAGACATTTTGTAAATATTCTTCATTGCACCTGCCTTGGATGTATTTTATGTGCCATTAAATACAAATTTGTTATTAAAAAATGTATTTGTTTTCTTTTGATGGAACCCAAATAACCTTTATGGTAGATATTAACTGGGACCAGATTCGTTTTTTAAAATATATATTTACACTATATTGCCAAAAGTATGGGGACACCCCTCCAAATCATTGGATTCAGGTGTTCCGTGACATTTCCTTACTGCTAAATATTATGCGGTCATGAAGTGGTAGGCCACGTAAAATGACAGAGCGGGGTCAGCGCATCCTGAAGCGCACAGTGCGCAGAAGTCATTCCCAATACTTTTGGCAATATAGTGTATATATATATTAGGGCTGTGCAAATTAACGATTAATTTCTCGATTAATCGTTAATCTTTTTAATCGATTACATTTTTTTGATCGATTAAATTTTTTTTGAAACTTTCTGCACGAGCGCCAGCCAAGGCATTGGCCTATACACATACAGCACAGCAATGAAGTAATAAAATGAACTAGGATCACACTAATCCAGCACGTTATTATTCTGAGTTGCCCCACTCAAGCGGCGGCCATATTGAGTGGGGCACGTGAGATTAATAACGTGCTGGATTAGTGTGATCCTAGTTCATTTTATTACTTCATTGCTGTGCTGTATGTGTATAGGCCAATGTAGTTGGATCTGTATGTGCAATATAATAATCAAAATTAATCGATTAATCGAACACGGACATTTTAATCAGTAACAGCCCTAATATATATAAATATATCTATATCAATAAAAGCAATAATTTAATGATGGAAACACTGCCAGCAGGACGGGAAATGAGAAGAAATCTCCCCATCACAGGAGTAGAAGACATTACCTTCTCTACTCTATTCATAACTAAATAGAGGTTTTGGCTGAAGACACACTAATGGTTTCATTATGGACAGCACAGAGCAACAACATAAAGAGGAAAAAAAACAGAAGATACACATGAATAATGAACTGAAAAGGGAAATGATTTATGATAGTGTCCTGCTACAACAAAAAGCCCCTGTTTTCCCCATTCTACTTCCAGTGTCTCTGCTTTGGAAGGATTAGTAAGGGTGCATCACGAATAGGTCAAGGAGTCCAAAGTGAAATTTTATTACATGTTCAGAAGAATAAGAAACCCAACGCCACAACCCAACCCAAACACTTCCCCTTCATCAGGGCTGCAATGCAAATGAGACTACCAGAGAGACTACAATTTTATATTTTCTCATTTATATTGCAGCATTGATGATTGATGGCTTCGTTATTCTATAGCACCTCGAATAAAATAACTCCTTGACCTTTTGGTGTGGTGGTCCTGTTAATTCTTATATAGTTGAACTTCTCTCAAGACTCCCCGCCCCTTGGTGGCTTTTGGCACATTTGGAAAGCCTCACCGAAGCAAGTCAGCTTGATTAATGTGACGATCTTTTACAATACTGGAAAATATGAATCCCGTGCCTCCTATGCATTTACCTCCAGTGCCTCTACAGCCATCAGCTTAGCAGTTACAGCAGGAGAAGATGCTCAGTGATTACGTCTATGTGTTTGACCCCTTCTTCTTGAAACTCAACTGCTCTTTACTCCTTTTTCCTTCTGGAACTTTCTCATATCATATTTGGAAATGTATGTGAAAGTGTGCCTCAAAACACGCGTCAGTTATTAAAACTGGAGCAAAGAAACCACAGCATAGGTGGAGCGTTGCCTCCGGCAATCAGCAGACTGTACCGGAAAAATTAATTGGGAAATCAGATTGTTTCTCTTGGCAAATGCTGCAGTATTGCCCCGGGTCTATTTTCTTGTGAAGGTTCTCATGTATCCAGGTCATGGTATATCTACTAGTAGTTAGTCACATCCAACTGCACTTGTTTTGTAATGTTGAAGGCATTTTGCTAGACATCCAGCAGCTTCTTTAGCTTCAAGGAAAGTCAGAAATATACCCCAATAAGGTGACTGAGTTACTCATGTGGATATCAATGGTGGGTTATGTTCCTGACAATCATTAGAGATGAAGGAGCTGCTGGATGTGCAGTGAAATCTCTTCAACATTACAGAACCAGTCCAGTTGGATGTGACTTCTATTAGTAGCTCTGAGTGTTTGAATTTTCATAAGTAGGTCCCATTTTCTTGTCACAATGGAGGACCTGTGACGAGTTGGGTCTACCATTTTCAGAATGTAGTTCTGCCAATTATACTTTCTGCTGGTATCGTAAGAGCACATTTGTCTATGAGCATGACACATTCTGAATTATTCTTTATTGCAAAGAGAATAACGACCTGCCCAAATAATCCAACCCAGATATTATACCTACTGCCCCATTTCCTGTAGGATATGCTGTCTAAAAACATCTGCTGAGTTCTAAAGACATCTCCATGACCTCCATAGACATTACAACAGTCATGTACAGGTGAAACTCGAATAATTAGAATATCGGGCAAAGTTCATTTATTTCACTAATGCAACTTAAAAGGTGAAACTAATATATGAGATAGACTCATTACATGCAAAGCAAGATAATTCAAGCCGTGATTTGTCATCATGAAAACCCCAAATCCACAACCTCAAAAAAGTAGATTATTACATGCAATCAATAAAACAAGGATTGTACATAGAACAATATCGGACCTCTGAAAAGTACAAGCATGCATATGTACTCAGTACTTGGTTTGGGCCCCTTTTGCAGCACTTACTGCAATTACTTTTGCACGATATTCTAATTATTCGAGTTTCACATGTAAATTCTGCAGGTGCCCACACTTGACTACCAGGCAAGAAAAGCCATTGTCATTAGGGATGTCCCTAATCCGGAACAGTACTGGGCATTTTCAGGAGTTCCTTTACACCTGAGAATGACCCGATACTAAAGGCCGATACCGGCCCTTTAAATGTTCAAAACAGATCAGCTGCTGAGGTCCTGCGCTTGTTTAGGAGCCTGCTGGGGACCTGGCGGTAGCTGTCCTTGGCAGTGCCTGTCCGGCCACATATCTCCTTCTCCTGCTTCCCGGCGCAGACACAGCCAAGGACAGCCCCACACTGAACAAACAGCCCCGCGGGTTGGCAGGAGACCAGCGCCCGATTGTTCAGCCCAGCGCCCGATCATTCAGCTCGGTGCCCATCCGCATAGCCCCACATGCAGCCTGGAGACATCTGTACACTGCCCTGGTGAGACGCAAATGCAGCCTTGATGAGATCTCTGCGCAGCCCTGGTGAGACGCAGCCCTGGTGAGATCTGTACACTGCCCTGGTGAGATGCAAACGCAGCCCTAAGGACATCTGTACGCAGCCTGGTGAGACGCAAACGCAGCCCTAGTGACATCTGTACACAGCCTGGTGAGATCTGTGTGCAGCCCTGGTGAGACGCAGCCCTGGTGAGATGCAAACGCAGGCCTAGGGACATCTGTACGCAGCCTGGTGAGATGCAAACGCAGGCCTAGGGACATCTGTATGCAGCCTGGTGAGATCTCTGTGCAGCCTGGGGAGACGCAGCCCTGGTGAGATCTGTACACTGCCCTGGTGAGATGCAAACGCAGCCCTGGTGAGATCTGTGCGCAGCCTTGGTGATTTTTTGATTTGTCATGATTAGTGAACCCCCCCGGGGTCAATGAATTGGCAGGCTTCCTTCGTAATACAACCCCAGAAGTTAGATCTTCTCGACTAGAGTCGCTAGTGGTGCAGATCTTATGCTACTAACTCTCCAGGGCACAACTCACTGAGGCTCTGGCCGCATCAGCCAACTAATGGGCAACCAGGAAGGGAACCAATTTTAAAGACGCAAGCCGATTTAGACAGGCAAATGGTTGAGGCAAGCAGCCAACAGACGCAGAAATACAGGCCGAGGTAGGTTTATAGGAAGCATTACAAACGCAGTAAAGCCAGGCAGATACAGACTAAAGGTGCCCATACACTGCACGAGAATCCCGCGATCGTACGAGAATCGTGCAGTGTATGGAAGGCGTGCAACCGTTTCTACTGTACGGTCGCACGTCTTCGGTCGAACCAGCATGCTAGGAAACCCGCCGGGAATCGTACAATTCTCGGCGAGTTAGTGGCCTGCTGGTTCGACAACTGCCGAACGGGCCGGTGTGCGCACGCGCACACTGCCCGTTTGCAGTCATCGTAAGCCCGCCCCTCATTACAGTCATCGTAAGCCCGCCCCTCAGGGGGCCGGGCTTGCGATGATCGAGAGTACGATCTGCCTGTCCAAGATGGGCAGATCGTACGTTTTTTTAAGTACTTTACAACCATCGCAAGACTAAGGTCTTGCGATGGTTGTACAGTGTATGGCCACCTTAACTGAACCTGTGGATTAGACAGTGGAGGGAAGTTCTCTTTGCAGGTATTTAACAAGGTTCAGGTGTGCAGGCTACAGAGTGGCAGTATTCCAGTGCCAGAAACTGTACATAGGGGGAGAGCACTTTCAGCAACTCGAAGGCTCCTTCATATTCTAGCCATGCATGAGTGATTGATCATGCAGCACAGCAGGGACAATCTTTATGGTACTTCTGTATAATTCTGAAGCTTCTGTACAGTTACGAAAGCAATTCAAGGAACATGTGTTCAGACACCAATACAGTCCCCGAGAAACAGGTATATAAGCAGGCCCGGATTTCACACAAGGCCACCGAGGCCCTGCCTCGGGGCGGCAGCGGTGACCTTGTGGGGAAGTTGCGGGCGCCGGTGTAAAAGCAGCTCTGTCACTATTGCTGTGATTGCCATTTTAATCTCCTTTTGTGTAGATGTTGTACACAAAATGTCCTCATAGAAACATGAAAGACAATAAGTATGAGACTTACTGGTGACAGGCCAGGAAGGTGGGGGAGGTAGTAGAGTAATTATGACTATAGAAGATACAGCTCAATACATTTACTGAGAAACAATTGTCTTTCATCACATGTCAATATCCAGCCATCGCCTCTCACTGTGAACAGATCCAGTAAAGTTGTTTCATGTTTCCTGAAATATGACATGTTAGTCATAGTCATCTTGTCTATTCATTCTTCTCTCATCATCAACAACACAGACAGGGTCTTGTTTTCTCACAGTCCAATACACCAGTCCAGTTATATAGAAAGACGCACATTCCAGTAAACCAGTCCAATTATACAGAAGGACACACAGTCCAGAAGGACACATGGATCAACAAACCTGTCCAGTTATATGGGAGGACACACAGTCCAGAAGGACACAGAGTTCAGTAAACTAGTCCAGTTATACAGAAGGACACAGAGTCCAATAAACCAGTCCAGTTATACAGAAGGACACAAGTCCAGTAAACCAGTCCAATTATACAGAAGGACACACAGTCCAATAAACCAGTCCAGTTATACAGAAGGACACAAGTCCAGTAAACCAGTCCAGTTATAAAAAAGGACACACAGTCCAGTAAATCAGTCCAGTTATACAGGAGGACACACCGTTCAATAAACCAGTCCAGTTATACAGAAGGACACACAGTCCAGTAAACCAGTCCAGTTATACAGAAGGACGCACAGTCCAATGAACCAGTCCAGTTATACAGAAGGACGCACAGTCCAGTAAACCTGTCCAGTTATAGAGAAGGTCACTCAGTTCCAGTAAAACTGTCCAGTTATACAGAAGGACACGCAGTTCAGAAGGACACGCAGTCCAGAAGGACACACCATTCAATAAACAAGTCCTGTTACATAGAAGGATACACAGACCAGTAAACCAGTCCAGTTATACAGAAGGACACACAGTCCAGAAGGACACACCATTCAATAAACAAGTCCTGTTACATAGAAGGATACACAGACCAGTAAACCAGTCCAGTTATACAGAAGGACACACAGTCCAGAAGGACACACCATTCAATAAACAAGTCCAGTTATACAGAAGGACACACAGTCCACCAAACCTGTCCAGTTATACCTCTCTGAGATTCAAGGCTCCTGCTCCCACAACCTCTGTTGCAGTGTCTGATCACTATTTATGACCTCACCCTCTATCCTGTCTGCCGCCAGTCCTGACCTTTTGTTTGCTGACCTCGAACTTGTCCCTCGATTCTATACCTTGACTTCTGCCAGCTGTTGCCAGTTTGATTGGAGATGAGGTCCACAACCTGGGAGCTGTTGCGCAGCAAAGCACATGACTCCTTGCACGATGCTCTGGCCTATACAGGGTGGCTCCCCTGCCCTCCTGAAGCCCTACACTCGTCTGGAAGGTCCACCACTATCATGACATGATGACATGCTGAGTGAGAACTTCTAAAAGCTTATACTGAGCAATGGCAACATGCGTGTCTGTGATGAATAATATTGTGAGACTTTTGTTATAAGAGGGCAATGTTTTGCTTTGTATGCTTACTAAAATTGATCATAGGAGAGTTGAATCAGACAATGTTAAGTTTTTACCTGAAACTAGGGTTGCCACCTTTTCTTCAAGCGAAACCCGAACACTCTAGCGACACGCGGACATATTTTTTGGGGAGAATAAGTCGTGGCTTATTCATATGTAAAAGGAACCACCCATTCATATGTAAATATCACAGTTGAGACTCATTTTAGTGGGGGACCAGTAGCCCCTATCTTAATTTTGGTTGCCCCAGTTTGCCTGACATCTTGTGTCTGGGTTCCTGGTGCCATGAAACCCGAACACAGCATTCAAAACCCGAACTGTCCGGGTGAATCCTGGACCGGTGGCAACCCTACCTGAAACCTGAGAGGACCTTGGGTCAACTTTTGATTTTCGTTATACCTGCTCCATTTTTCCCCCCATAATCCCCCATTACTAGAGGTACTGTGTCTGCTATGCTGAACTATGATGGCTGCTGGCTCTGCATTCTTCCCTGTGATCCTGGTAATGGCCTCGTAGTTGGTTCTGCGGTATAACACAAGGCATTTTCATAGAGATACAACTTTTTAATATGATTTGTTCTCCTGGAGAGAAAATTCGCTGGTAACCACGTATCTCCCAGTTTATCATATGTAATTAGAGCCCTGCCTAAATATATGTCCTAACTCAAATATATCATGAGTCACTAATGGGTTTGCATGAGGTCAGATAATTTAGTGATTGCGAAATGCATGTCTATCACTCACATATATTGTTGGAAGTAGATTTTTTTTTTTCCCTTTGAACGTGATTCTGGTAAACAAGTAAAGCAATGTGAATAGCTTAAGTGACTCAGAAGGGGTGGAAGCCTGAGAAACTACACTGCAGATAGAAAACTCCAATTCCAGTCTATAATGTAAAAATCCCCTTTTGGTAGTCTCCCAGAAATACAGTACTTATTCCTCGCAGTATTCCTTCCCACTAGACGACTGGTCCTACGATGCTGACGCTTTGTTGGTCATTCTGGAGAAAGCTAATATATAAACAAATTCATGTTCTCTTTACACTTGTATTAGGTTTACCTGCGTTCCCGGGTCTGCACCCATGCTTTGCCAATTGTGAGGGGCTTCCACCATCCCTGTGCTGAGTTCTCAAGTCTGCACCCTTGCTTTGCCCATTATGAGTACCCGGGTCTGTACACCCGCTGTGCCCATTATGAGGGGCTCCCACCATCCCTGAGCTGAGTTCCCGGGTCTGTACACCTGCTGTGCCCATTATGAGGGGCTCCCACAATCACTGTGCTGAGTTCCTGGGTCTGTACACCTGCTGTGCCCATTATGAGGGGCTCCCACAATCCCCGTGCTGAGTTCCTGGGTCTGTACACCTGCTGTGCCCATTATGAGGGGCTCCCACAATCCCCGTGCTGAGTTCCCGGGTCTCTGCACTGAGCTACTGAGTCTGCACCTCTGCTGTGCCCATTATTAAGGGTTCCAAACATCCCTGTGCTGAGTTCCTGGGTCTGCACCCCTACCGTGCCCACTAAGAGAGGTTTTCACCATCTCTGGGTCTGCACCCCTGCTGTGCCTATAATGAGGGGTTGCCACCATCTCTGCACTGAGTTCCTAGGTCTTGACACCTATTGTACCCATATGATAGGCTCCCACCATCCCTTGAGCTGAGTTCCCGGGTCTGTACACCTGCTGTCAGGGCCATAGATATTTTTTTTTCCTGGGGGGAGGGTTCAGTTTCCTCAAATTATAAGACTTTATCTAGCAGACACACCAAGGTTTGAAAAAATATACCAGCCTTGCTTCAATTTTCCCGGCGTTACCCCTTCTAATCTGTCATGGGGGAGAGACTAGAGTGATTTCAAGCCTACACTCTATGATGGTTACGGAGGATCTCCCGCACCAAAGGTAAGTGAAACAAAAAAAAACCCATAGCGCAAACATCGGGGCATTGTCAAATGTCAAAAATGCACCTTGCCTGTGTAGGCAAGAATCCTAGCACCGGCCCTGCCAGGAATACATTATATAGCGCAGAATAATTTGAAGCTACATACTCTGTGTTGCTCCAGGGTGGTGGCCTGATGTGTCCAGGGTCTCAGGATGGCTGTGTGGAGTCTCAGGTGGGCTGTGCGGGGTCTCAGGTGGGCTGTGCGGGGTCTCAGGTGGGCTGTGCGGGGTCTCAGGTTGGGCTCTGCAGATTATTATTATTAATAATGTTTTCGTTTTATTTTTTTTTACTTTTTATCGGTTTTTTTTCATTTTAATTTCTTTTATTTTTTACTTTTTTTTCACTTAAAGGGTTATCAAACCCTCAGTTTTTTTCCATATATCTACTGCTAGTAAGCAGTAGATATATGCAAAAAGTGCACTCCCATCCGAAAATTTGATCATTCTCGCGGCGGCCACAAAGCATCTCGGGGCGTGCGCATGCGCAGTTCACATTTTCGGCCGGGACGCGAAGAGAGACACAAGGTAAGTCTGTGGACGCGTGCAACCGCATGCAGATACCGTGGGACAGGAAGAGCCAGCAAGCAGAGAGGAGTCAACGCTGGATCGGAGACCCGCCCGCATGCGCTGGAGAGACAGATGAAAACATCAGGAAAGAAGAAGAAGATCGGATTAAGAAACATAATTTAAGGTAAGTGATGACATTAACATTGGGGGGAGGGAAAAATATTTTTGACTTTAATGTCACTTTAACTTTATTGCTATCACACAGGAGTTTAGCAACTTCCTGTGTGATAGCATTCGGGGGTGAAAGGTTCTCTTTATGAGCCTGCCCTCCAGTACAGACTGTAGACACTGGACTTAGAACGCACTGGACATAGGAACGCAACTGACACTTGACATAGGAACGCAATTGACTGGGGACTCAGGCCCACTGCAGGCCTACGCCTACGCGTGTGGCCCCATTCATTTCAATGGGGTGACATCCGCGCGGCAATCGCAGAAAAAAGGTACACGACGCGCGGCTGCTGTAGCAGGGATCATGTTTGGAAGCACGGGTGGAATCGCAGCGGAGAACCGTGCAAATAATGGCACCCACATCTCGATCAGTGCACACCTAGTCGCAAAAATCCACCTTGCCTGTGTTTGCAGGAAACCTAGCACCGGCCCTGCCCAGCATCCCTTTAGACTGCCATTCCCGTCTGTGGATGTTCTTCAGACGGGGGCTCGGGAGCACGTTCCGCCCTCTTGTTACACCACTGCCAGGACCCTCTGGGGGGGGTTTGAACCCCCTACCCCCCCCTTATCTACGCCCCTGCCTGCTGTGTCCATTATGAGGAGTTCCCACCATCCCTGTGCTGAGTTCCTGGATCTGTACACCTGTTGTGTCCATTATGAGGAGTTCCTACCATCCCTGTGCTGAGTTCCCGAGTCAGTACACCTGCTGTGCCCATTATGAGGAGTTCCTACCATCCCTGCACCAAGTTCTCGGGTCAGTACACCAGCTATGCATTACCAGAGGCTCTTCACTGAATTCTCCTGTACAATGGTTTCCATATATAGCGCCAACAAATACATGGTTTCCTCATTATAGATGGATGAGACGCATAGGTAGGGTGGGTCAGTTGTCACCCGATCAGCCTGGAGTGATAAACAAATAATGATTAGGATTGTCCCAGGAGACTTGCACGTTTGTCATGGGCCATACCAACCCAAAAAGAGGTTCCTATGGCCTATAACAAAAAGAGGTTCTTCAGGTCTCTCCATATTGGTTCCACACATCACGTGCACACTTGTTGTTCTTGTTATTATGTTTCCTTTGCTTTATCACAGATACTTTTTGGTAGTGTAGCGCTCACCCCCGAAGGAGCCGCTAAATATGAACTTGGGCTCTTCTACCTGTTTTACCCGCCACCGGCCCCTTTCTCAGCTCCAGCAACACCGACACTCCGGAACAGAACAGTCTCGAGTCGTAGGGTCTTTTTACCATTTATTGCACAGGATCAACTAGGAGAAAGGGTTTGGGATTGCAGGATATCCGAGTAACAATTTGGAGAACTCTGTCGTCTCCCTTAGCAACGGCTTGTATCAGTAGCACAATGGTCATGTAAGAGCGACCAGCAATAGAAATAGCACAGAGAACAGACAGAAATGGTCCAGGACCTTGGGAGAGAACTGTCTCTGGACTTCTAGTGCACCAACTGGCTTCTCTTCAGTAAAGTACCTGGGAATAGGGTGAGGGATCTCTTACAGGGTTCCAGATGGTAGCTCTCACCAGCTCCTCTGCGACACTCCGTGACAAGCAGATTCCACCTCCAGCCCAGCTTCCATCAGGTTTCCTTTCAGTAGCATCTGAAGTCTCTGGGCCCCCAGCATCTGCCACTTGTTGAGGTGCATACCAGATATCCAGTAGTATCTTAGGCCTCTAGGCCCCCAGCATCTGCCACATGCTGAGGCCCAAGCCAGGCATCTATAGTATCTTAGGCCTCTAGGCCCCCAGCATCTGCCACATGCTGAGGCCCAAGCCAGGCATCTATAGTATCTTAGGCCTCTAGGCCCCAGCATCTGCCACGTGCTAAGGCCCAGGCCAGGCATCTATAGTATCTTAGGCCTCTAGGCCCCCAGCATCTGCCACATGCTGAGGCCCAAGCCAGGCATCTATAGTATCTTAGGCCTCTAGGCCCCCAGCATCTGCCACATGCTGAGGCCCAAGCCAGGCATCTATAGTATCTTAGGCCTCTAGGCCCCCAGCATCTGCCACGTGCTAAGGCCCAGGCCAGGCATCTATATCACACAGACTTCCTCCCATGGAGGGCCTCAGGGGGGAGAGAGTTCTGGAAAGTGTCCCCAAACCTTTTATCACCTGCCTTTAGCCATACCTCTGAGTCATCCTGCTCAGGGATTGGCTAGAGTCAGGTACACAGTCACAGTCTGAGGATGGATCCTCCCTCACTGTATGCTGAGTCCCCAACCCAGCAACAGGGGGAAGCAATCCATCCAGCAAACTCAGGGAAACCTGCAGAACGCAGAACTCAGAGCAATACAGCATCTAGACTGATTACAGTCCAGATATACCGTGTTTCCCCGAACGTAAGACCTAGTGCTATCTTCAGGGATTTCTGTAATATAAGACCTAACACGAAAATAAGACCTAGTGATGGAGACGAGTAGACCACCCTACAGCTAAATATATGAAGTAGGTGAGAGCTGAAGGACGATATCCCTGGAATCCAGATCTCCGAGGTCGTGTCCCTGGTCACGTGATCAGGGCTCTCCAGGAACTCCGATCGGACCATGAGGGCTCTGGTTACTCCTGTGAGTGAAATCGGCAGGTGACTAGAAAGGACCATAAATGAGGTCATCGGTCTAGTGTCACCTCCATCACCCCAACACAGGGAACTATAAATGAAAATCTCCAGTGCAGCATTATTGGCTGTACATTTTAAAGATGATTAAAAAAAATAGCTACCCTTGCAGATCCGTCGTTGTTCAGCCATCATCCGGGGTCACCATCTACTTCCTGGACTGAGATCCCGGCTCAGAGATGACTCAGTTCAGCCCCTGCCGCAGCTTCTCACCTTGGGACGTGCTACAAAGTTACCATGTTGCGGTCTGATCACTGGCGTGAATGATTACAATCAGGGCCGTTCCTATATGAGGCAGCCTGAGGTGGTCGCCTCAGGTGGCATCCCATTGGGGGGCAGCAGGTTTAAGTGTGTGTGGGGGAGGGGGTGGCAGAGGGGCAGCCATGGCATCCCAGGTTGTTCTTAGCAACCTGTAATGCTATGCCAGGTCCCGCCCAGCTAGCTGACATAATTGGTTGCCAGGGAGCTGAGCAGGATGCTCTGGCTGGCATCCCACTGAGCTCGTGGCAACCAGTGAGGCAGCACGGCTCTAACATAGCCACCCGCCCCAACTCCCCCAAAGAACCGCTATCAGTGGTGTGTCTCCCCCTCAGAACATCCCCACCAAGTTCAATTTTTTTATTGATTTTTGCCAAAGGAGATAATCCAAACTGCCTCAAATAAGGACCGGTCACTGCTGCCTCTCCCCTTGTGCAGGGTGTGACTGAAGGGTGGCTGGTCTTGTCTCCGCCCCCTCCTGTAATAAAGAGCGGCCATTGCTGCCCCACTGGTGCACACAGAGTGGATTTATATCCTTTGTGGTTATTGAGGAAGATGTTGAAATGGAAGTTTTTGTGTCCAGAGTTCAGCTTTAAATCCTGATACTAAAGCCCATCAATGCTTCCTGTCCCATGAAGCACAGTGTTGTCACCCGGGGGTGCTCCTAAACCACAAGTCAGCTTTCCTGACCAGCGTTACTCCATCACTGGCTCACATTATAGACGATCCTCCACAATGGAAACTGTGAGGGGCGGGGCAGCAGGATTGTCCATCTAAAGTGCCCCGCCTACTCATGCCAAGGTGCTGTGGTCATCGGGACATGTAGCCTGGCGGCCAATCCACATGCAGAATTTTGAACATGCATCCGCGGCTCCAGTACGGGTTTTTAAGGTAAGAGTTGAAAAGGCGAAAAGGATTTCATCGTTGCAACACGGTAATTTGTTAGGCGATTGCACTATAAAGGGAATGATATCCATAATTATTGTGTCTTTGTTTAATGAGTTGTACTTCAGATATTAATCATGTTGTAGGAGGAGGTCACAGCGGAGGACACGTTCCTTCTCACCAGGGCAGAGGACAGATTTCTGGTGCAATACGTATGATTTATGCCCCACAAGCACGGTGCCCTATAATTTCCTCCTCGCGCTCTGTGTCTGGTTTTGCCTCAACATGATTAATTATTGGGTGCAATCCTCCTAAAATCTGACAAAATGTACCCAGCCCAACCCCAACCCCCACCGCTCCGGCACACAGTATGCCAAGGAGAAGTTCCATCACCCTAAACACTGGGCACAGCTACCAGCATGGCAGATATATGACACGTATATAATGGACGGCTGAGACCTCCAGAGATCGTGTCTGTGACAGTCCTGGAAGTGCCGCCATGCTGCACCGCTGTAACTGATTTATATCCATCATTTTATTTCCTTCTCTCTGCACCCGGATATTTAAAGGAGAACTATGAGAGGAGTGATTTCCACTCACCTCATAGTTCTAGCCGACCTGTGACAATGAGACTGTCACAGGTCGGCTCAGTAGATCGGGAGAGGTGCAATAAATGTGACATGTAGGTCAGCGCCATCACAGAGTTCACCCTATATCAACTCTATATATAGAATATAGTGCAATACTGAATATAGAATATAGTGTAATATATATAGAATATAGTGCAATACTGTATATAGAATATAGTGTAATATATATATAGAATATAGTGCAATACTGTATATAGAATATAGTGTAATATCTAGACCAGGGGTACGCAACATCAGCACTCCAGCTGTGATGGAACTACAAATGCCATAATGCCTCTGGGAGTCACGCCTCAACGGCCGGAGTGTTGAGGTCACCTACCACTGATCTAGAATATAGTGCAATATACACTGAGTGGCCAGATTATTATGACCACCTGATGTTTGTAGGCAAAAGCTATTCATCAGTAGTGGGCCGAGTGTTCGAATGGAAAGTCGGCAGTTCGAGCGCTCGCAGAACGCCGAACTTTATGGGATGTTCGCGGTTTGTTCGACCGCGGACATTCAATAATACAAAATGCCCACTGAAGCTCTGATTTGTTAAAGTCTTGCACCTGACCACATCAGGTCCCCCCATGCTGATTGACAGCAGGCAGTGGGCGGGTGCAATAGCCAGCTTGCTATTGGCTATTGCATTTTACAATATCCAATAGCAGGCTGGGTATGGCTCCCAGCCTGCAATGAAGAGGAGGCAGGGGGGGCGGGACAGAGGTGCCGCTGCCGGACAGGGGAACGGAGAAGTCGACGGACTAGGGGAAGACAGCAGCAGAGGTACGGGGGCAGAGGAGCAATGCAGCGGTCTATGTCCCCGCCAACACAGGCGCGGAGAACAGCGGGGATTTGAAGGGACACAGGCCGCTGCAGCCACCTGTACCGGCAGCTGTATGGGGGGTCGAACATTCGACCCCCCATACACTTGCATTGAGTTCGAGTTCGTACTCGAACATTTCGGCGGTTCGAATGTTCGAATACGAACCGAACACGGGGGTGTTCGGCTCATCCCTATTTATCAGGCATGGTGTCAGATTCCTCGCATCACCTTTCAACATCTCATTGAGTCAATGCCAAGAAGAATCGCCGCAGTATTGAAGGCAAAAGGTGGCCCAACAAAGTACTGATGGGGCGGTCATAATAATCTGGCCACTCAGTGTGTAGATTATGGTGTACTATGTATGTAATGTAATACTGCATGTTGATCACTAGATGGCGCCGAGGAGCATAGAGAATCAATACTTCTTTCCTATTTCAGAGGGTGACTGAACGGACTTGAGACAGGAAATTAGGGGAAATCTCCCCAGTGGGGACACAGGTACAAATAAAAACCTGACAGATATTCTAAATCCTATTCTTTCCAGAGCTTGAAGCTGACCTCCGTCCTTCCCTTCAGTCTTCTATCTGAGCTCCGTCCTTCCCTTCAGTCTTCTATCTGACCTCCGTCCTTCCCTTCAGTCTTATATCTGACCTCCGTCCTTCCCTTCAGTCTTCTATCTGACCTCCATCCTCCCCTTCAGTCTTATATCTGACCGCCGTCCTCCCTTCAATATTATATCTGACCGCCGTCCTTCCCTTCAGTCTTATATTTGACCTCCGGCCTTCCCTTCAGTCTTCTACCTGACCTCCGTCCTCCCCTTCAGTCTTATATTTGACCTCCGTCCTTCCCTTCAGTCTTCTATCTGACCTCCGTCCTTCCCTTCGGTCTTCTATCTGACCTCCGTCCTTCCCTTCAGGCTTCTATCTGACCTCCGTCCTTCCCTTCAGTCTTGCACAGTTGTATCGGCTCCTCTTCCCCTGATATCGCTGCACACTGGGAGCTCCTCACAATGTGCATTAGAAGCTGCAGCAAGTCACATAGAGCTCCGCCTCATTTCCTGGCTGGAGGACGTCCAGCATTCTCCCCATCCTGACCGTCCCTGGCTCCGCCCCTATCAATCATTGGATTTTAGTTCATTCAATCATGCATCACATGTGGCCGTTACCTGGGGCACTATGCAAATACTGTGTGCCAAGGAACACCCACTCCTCCAGACTGACACCCACCCAGCAAGACATTTTTATATTTGCATAACTCCTCCCAAGGCCCAGCCCACTTCATTTATCAGGTCTGAGGGCGCTTCGGAGGAGTACCGAGGCAGGGTGCTGCGATGTTTTCAGGAAGCTATGTACAACACCCTGCCGGCCCCTCCCACCAGCCATGATCTGCCTGCATTGTATAGAGAAGCACAGAGACCCGGCGATGACATCACTGCATCTAAAATAAATGTAATAAAAATGGAGATATTAAGAATTC
>NW_017307510.1:299846-301322 GCF_000935625.1 Nanorana parkeri
GGAATATAAGCGGATTAGAGGGACATGCCGATCTCTGTGTGCTGTGTGAGTCCCGGCTTCTGTGAATAGAGATGTGAGTGAGATGCGGCCGATCCTCGGGGCAAGCAGAGACAGAGCTCCCTGGCAGACTCCATGCACCTGGGAGCCGAGCGTAGCCGCAGTGAAGCAGACTGAGCCAGTTCTGTGTCTTCCTCGGGGCGGTGGGGCCCCTGATTCCCAGGCGCACGGTAGCATCGCTTACAAGTCATTATCACTTTCCTGCCCCGTCATGTCTGGGTGCCGCCTGCGCTGACCTTACCGCTCTTCTCCTGACTCGCTCCCTTCATCTCGGAATGTATTTTCGATTTCGATGATCTGACGAGCCTGGAAGTATCTGGAGGTGTTTACAGCGAAACCCGGGCGAGTAAACATGAGCTCCAGGCAAGAAAAACTCACCTATGGGAGCGGCTTTATCTGCCAAAGTATTTATATGTCTGTCCATCCAGTCCTGAGATTTACACGGCTCTTCCACACAGCACAGCCCTGTCTGGCATGATAGGAGACCACTTATGGGCCCCTTGACCTGATTTTTCCCTGCAGCAGATAAATAATGCTTACAGGTCTTGTCCCTCCCCCAGCCTGTGACTGGTCAGTAAACGGACAGAGCCTCTGTCAGGTTTTTATTGCTGTCAGTGTCTCTATTTGGACATTTTTCTTCAGTTCCCATCTATTTAAAGGATTTGCAGGATGCTTGTTCCGGTCCATCACACCAAATTAATAAAGCCAGACATGGATGCACCGATATGTGATGGGGCCCCACAGCAAACCCATTCAGGGCCCTCCTAATTAGGGATGCACCGATACCGATAATAGTATCGGTATCTGTGCCGATGCCGAGTATTTGGGCGAGTACTCGTGCTCGCCCAAATGCTCCGATGGCTAGCCCGATACTTCTGGTATCAGGTAGCCGGGCAGCGTGTCATTACACACTGCCCAGCTTCCTGAT
The DNA here is from genome assembly GCF_000935625.1 of Nanorana parkeri. NCBI lineage: Eukaryota > Metazoa > Chordata > Amphibia > Anura > Dicroglossidae > Nanorana > Nanorana parkeri. The sequence goes on from NW_017307510.1 coordinate 300,832, forward strand.
TGGCCGGGAAGCCGGCTCACAAGTGACGAGGAAGCATGGAGCCGGCTTCCTGGCCAATCAGGAAGCCAGGCAGTGTGTAATGACACGTCACCCGGCTTTCTGATTTGCCAGGAAGCTGGCTTCATGCTTCCTCATCACCTCATGATGAGGGATCATGGAGCCGGCTTCCCAGCCAATCAGGAAGCCGGGTGACGAGTCATTACACGGCGCCCGGCTTCCTGATTGGCCAGAATGCCAGCTCCATGCTTTCTCGTCATCTAAGGACGAGAAGCATGCTAATTGGGAAGCCGGGTAGCGAATCTTTACACGCCGCCTGGCTTCCTGAATGGGGTTTCCGGTACTCGGTATTCAGTATCGACGAGTACCGGAAAAAGATACTAGATACCGAAATACCGGTATTGGTGCATCCCACCTCCTAATATCTCCAATCTCCATCTGAAAGGCAATTCCTCCAGAGACACATAATATCATGATTTTATAGCAATCTAATG
>NW_017307510.1:301335-307771 GCF_000935625.1 Nanorana parkeri
ACATTCTGTAGATTTATTTTCTACAAATGTACTTGTTGCTACGAGCAGAAATCACGGTGAAGCCGTACAGCATGGGGCCCCCTGTTCTTCTGGGCCCCATAGCAGTTGCAGGCCAAAGGGAATGGAAAGAGTTAGCTCTGTGTAAGCTGCATGCAGGATGCAACATGGAGCTTACACAGGGTTGAGGACTCTTACCCCGTCCCCATGTTGGCCACTCAGACAATGTTGTGTGTCTGAGTGGCCAATCGGCAAGCACTTCATGTGTGAGGAAATCCGGCATTTCTCTTTACCTCCAGAGGTTGAGTGATGGGGAACCCAAGGAAGATACCAAGAGTTTGTGAACACCTGACCATCATACCTATAAGAGCTTGTTGGACATCCCATTCCAAAACCATCAGCATTAATATAGAGTTTCCGCCCACTCTGCCCTTCTTTGTGGCTATAACAGGCTCCACTTTTCTGGGAAGGCTTCAAACAAGTACTTGGGGCGTATCTGCCTCGAGGCAAGCAAGGCATTTGCTTTGGGCGGCACTTTCCAGGGAGGCGGAAAAAATGTTGCCCCCAAAACAGTCAGGCAAGCCGGGCTGCACTGAATTCGGCAGCTTAGGCTGCCTAATCGAGGAGGAGGCGAGGAGGAGCAGCAGCAGCAGGAGGGGGTGGGTCTGGAGGAAGCCGGTCCCGAAGAGCCAGTTGGGCACGGAGGAGGCCGTGACCTGGAAGTGCCAATCGGGCAGCCCGCAGCACCAGTGGTCTGGCGGTGAAGGAGGCCAGGTCCAGCAGCACGTGGTAGATGTAGGTAAGAGGATCACACTGATGGTAAAGGGATCCTGCAGGGCCCAGCAAAGATTCTGCACAGCCTACCTGAAAGTCTCAGGTGGGCTCTGGATGATCTGTGGTGGGCTCTGTGGGGTCTATGGTGGGCTCTGCAGGGTCTCAGGGGGGGCTGTGCAGGATCTGTGGTAGGTTCTGCAGGGTCTATAATGGGCTCTGCGGGGTCTATTGCGGGCTCTGCATGGTCTCAGGGGGGCTGTGCAGGATCTGTAATGTGGTCTGTGGGATCTATGATGGGCTCTGCAGGGTCTCAGGGAGGCTGTGCAAGATCTGTAGTGTGCTCTGTGGGGTCTATGGTGGGCTCTGCAGGGTCTCAGGGGGGGCTGTGCAGGATCTGTGGTAGGTTCTGCAGGGTCTATAATGGGCTCTGCGGGGTCTATTGCGGGCTCTGCATGGTCTCAGGGGGGCTGTGCAGGATCTGTAATGTGGTCTGTGGGATCTATGATGGGCTCTGCAGGGTCTCAGGGAGGCTGTGCAAGATCTGTAGTGTGCTCTGTGGGGTCTATGGTGGGCTCTGCAGGGTCTCAGGGAGGCTGTGCAAGATCTGTAGTGTGCTCTGTGGGGTCTATGGTGGGCTCTGCAGGGTCTCAGGGAGGCTGTGCAAGATCTGTAGTGTGCTCTGTGGGGTCTATGGTGGGCTCTGCAGGGTCTCAGGGAGGCTGTGCAAGATCTGTGGTGGGCTCTGCCAGGGTCTCAGGGGGCCTGTGCAGGAGCTGTGGTGAGCTCCTCAGCGTCCCCCCTTAAAGGAGAACTATGAGGTGAGTGATTTTCACCCCTGCGGAAGCCAGATGGCACCCCTGAGGAAGCCAGACGGCACCCCTGCGGAAGCTAGTCGCCACCGCAGGGGTGCAGGGGTGCTAGTCGCCACCGCAGACGGCACCCCTGAGGAAGCCAGACGGCACACCTCGGAAGCCAGATGGCACCCCTGAGGAATCTAGTCGCCACCCCTGCGGAAGCCAGACGGCACCCCTGAGGAAGCCAGACGGCACCCCTGAGGAAGCCAGAAAGCTAACCAAAAGATAATGAAACTGTTCTTGTATTTGATGGGGCGCAGAAAGAGCTGAATGGTCCATATGGAGGCTGAACACCTTTTATTTCATCACTTTTTATAATGACGTGACCTAAAAAACAGGACACCCTCAAAAAGCACCTGTTGGACGGGAGAACAGCTGCTCCGACCGTAGCATCACCGAAAATCAGTAAATCACAACCCTGACCCGCGGGTAAAAAGACTAAAAGGTTTATTCTATGAACTGCTGAACATGAAGGGACATGACACACGCCTGAGGACATACAAGGGAAACTACCAGACACAGCAAACAATAATAATAAGATAATCCCGGTATAACAGGTGATGTCCCCTTTAAATCCCAGAGTCCTTTAGTCTTTTTGTTTTTAACGTTGTGAACCCAATCTCTAAAATCTCACCTAAGCTCACGATAATGTCATTTTATAAAAGTCATCTTCACCAGAAGTCATCAGAAGGCCGCTTCTACTCTAAAGCCGAACTCCGGGCAAATATGAGAAGATAAAAATGAAGAGCCCATTAAAAGATAAAATAACGAAAATCGGATTTTGCTGCAATGATAACCTGCAATCCAGAGATTTCCCCTCCCCCGCAGTACTATTTTGTGCCACCAGATGTCCTCAGTCTGATGACCAGCATGATACAACCCCTTTCCTCTGGACCCAGGTTGTCCTGGACCCACCTCTGGTGATGAGCTTATCCCTCTGTCACTCTCTCGTCCTATCAGCATGCTTCTTGCCAGACTATGATAGTGTATTATAAACACTACTTTATATAGATTGGTTCTATATATGGGGGGTGGGTCCTTACTTTATATAGATTGCTTCTATATATGGGGGGTGAGTCCTTACTTTATATAGATTGGTTCTATATGTAGGGGGTGAGTCCTTACTTTATATAGATTGGTTCTATATATAGGAGGTGGGTCCTTACTTTATATAGATTGGTACTATATGTAGGGGGTGAGTCCTTACTTTGTATAAATTGGTTCTATATATAGGGGGTGAGTCCTTACTTTATATAGATTGGTTCTATATATAGGGGGTGAGTCCTTACTTTATATAGATTGGTTCTATATATTGGGGGTGAGTCCTTACTTTATATAGATTGGTTCTATATATGGGGGGTGAGTCCTTACTTTATATAGATTGGTTCTATATATGGGGGGTGAGTCCTTACTTTATATAGATTGGTTCTATATGTAGGGGGTGAGTCCTTACTTTATATAGATTGGTTCTATATATAGGAGGTGGGTCCTTACTTTATATAGATTGGTACTATATGTAGGGGGTGAGTCCTTACTTTGTATAAATTGGTTCTATATATAGGGGGTGAGTCCTTACTTTATATAGATTGGTTCTATATATAGGGGGTGAGTCCTTACTTTATATAGATTGGTTCTATACACTGAGTGGCCAGATTATTATGACCACCTGAGGTTTGCAGGCTAATTAGCTATAATTTGGCGCTGAATTTGCTAGAGGGCCAGACCATTATAAATAGGGAAGCGGGTTGGTTACCACGACAGTAGAAGTGATTTGTTTCTGAAGATACGGGGAAACAACGCGATGTAACAGCCTTTGAACGCGGGATGATTGTTGGCACTCGGAGCCATGGAGCGAGTATCAGCAAAACAGCAGAATTCGTTAAATGTTCAAGAGCAGCTGTTGTTAAAGTGTTTAAAGACCGGACTGTCAGCCGAAAATCTGGGTCTGAACGTGCGAATTGTGGCCGTCAGCGACTAGTCAATGTTAGGGCAGAACGGGGGAGGGGCAAGACTGGTACAAGACAACAGAAGGGCAACAGTGCATTAAATTATTGCAGATCTTAATCAGGGATCCTCTCAAAGTTCGCCGTACACTGCGTCGTATCGATATGGAAGTCAAAGGCCGGTTGTAACACCTTTGCTGTCTGCAGCTAACAAGATAAAACGTCTCCAATTCGCACAGGAACACAAGGATTGGACAGTCGAGCATTGGAAAAAAGTCATGTGGTCCGATGAATCACGTTTCCAGTTCCATCATGCAGATGGCAGGGTGAGAATTTGGCGGAAACAGCATGAAAGCATGCACCCCACATGCATGAGTACAACCCTTCAAGCTGGTGGGGGCAGTGTTATGGTTTGGGGCATGTTTTCCTGACATGATTTGGGCCCTTTAATTCGCGTGGAACAACGTCCGAATAGCACAACATACCAAAGTATCGTTGCTGATCAAGTTCATCCGATCATGCTGATGGCGTATCCCAATGGAGATGGCGTCTTCCAACAAGACAATGCGCCATGTCGCGGTGCTCGTATTGTGCAGGAGTGGCTTCAAGAACATGAGGGAGACTTTACCTTGCTTAGGTGGCCCCCACAATCACCAGATCTCAATCCAATTGCAGCATTTGTGGGACGAAGTTGAAAGAGCCATCAGGCAGCTGGTTCCACAACCATCAAATGTCACAGAACTGGACAGTGCTATTCATCAGGCATGGTGTCAGACTCCTCGCATCACCTTTCACCATCTCGTGGAGTCAATGCCAAGAAGAATCACCGCATAATTGAAGGCAAAAGGTGGCCCAACGAAGTACTGATGGGGTGGTCCTAATAATCTGGCCACTCAGTGTATATAGGGGGTGTGTCCTTACATTATATAGATTGGTTCTATAGATAAGTGTGGGTCCTTACTTTATATAGATTGGTTCTATAGATAAGTGTGGGTCCTTACTTTATATAGATTGGTTCTATATATATAATATAGTAATCATGTAGCTGTGCCTGAAAGCTGGTACTGATCTGTTCCATGGCGCCAGGGCTTAGGAGATTTGATGATATTTGTAATTCCCAGTCTGGGTGCAGTTGTGGAAACCACAATTGTGCTTATTCAAGGAAAGGACCATCCAAACAAAGGACCATCCAGGGAGAGGACCATCCAGTGAGAGGACCATCCAAGGAAAACACCATCTAAGACCATCTAAGGAAAGGACCATCCAAAGAAATGACCATTCAAGGAAAGGACCGTCCAGGGAAAGGACCATCCAAGGGAAGCACTAGCCAAGGAAAAGACCATCCAGGGAAAGGACCATTAAAGGAAAGGACCATCCAGGGAGAGGACCATCCAGGGAGAGGACCATCCAGGGAAAGCACCATCAAGGGAGAGGACCATCCAAAGAAAGCACCATCCAAGGAACTGACCATTCAAGGGAAGAACTGTTCAGGGAAAGGAAATTAATATGTACTGTCCCAAGGAAATAGGAGAATGAGGGGACACGAGTGAATGTGATGTCAGCACTCAAGTGACACTCTATAGTATTCCCCTTCGTTCTTCCCCTGGCAGCTACATCAAAGGTAATGTAGGGAGGTGGGGGGAGGGGAAGAGGAGCTGGGCCAGCACAGAGAGTAGTTAGACACTTCCAGAAGAGGAGAGGGCTATGATGTGCATGGTTGGAGGGGGCTGGGCCTTCTGGAGTAATCAAATTATAAAGCAAGTTAAAAGGCACATTGCAAGCAAATTAAAAAAAATATATTGAAAGGAAAAACACTGAGGGGGGAATGTTTGAAAATTGGAGCAGACAGAACCTGGAGCAGTTCAATCAGCTTCTCTCTTCAGTTTGTTCAGTTAAGATTTGAAAATTAAAGATAGAAGCTGATTGGTTGCCACGGACCAAATTCTTGATGTTATAATTTTTCAAGCCGGTGACAGGGTCTCTTCAATCTTGTAGGAACTGAAATAATAGCCGGAATTCTCTTGGAGTAGAAACACTGTGACTGCTGTGCAGGTGGGGGCGTAGCACAGCGACCAGTGCGGACACGTCCTATGTCACAGCGAATTCTGCCTGATGACTGAAATGAAACGTGTTGTATGTAATCACTGGAATTCATCTAAAGAGAGATCATGAGAACCTGAAAATGAAAGGACATTGTGATCTGGATGTTGTGTTGTGAAATAATAGTTCACACGGCCAAACCCTAAATATCCAGTCCAGGAACATGGACACCCAGCATGACACCAGAACACTAAATATCCAGTCCAGGAACATGGACGGCCACCATGACACTAAATATCCAGTCCAGGAACATGGACACCCAGCATGACACCAGAACACTAAATATCCAGTCCAGGAACATGGACACCCACCATGATGCCAGAACACTAAATATCCAGTCCAGGAACATGGACGGCCAACATGACGGCAGAACACTAAATCTCCAGTCCAGGAGTCACGCACTGGGACTTCTTATAGGTGACCATAGTTTGGGTTTAATGAATGTTCAGTGAATGTTACATTCACCATTTTACAAACAAAGTCCCCTTATAACTGAGCTAGCACGGCCGCCGAGGCGTTGGGTGAATGTCAGGCCATCTATATGGTCAGGTCTGATACATCCTTGTGGTTACTTTGTACAGATCTTCAGTTATATATAGGAAACATTTTCCATTCTACAAATCTCTGAAGATGCAAATTCCTGAACGGAGATTAGAATACATCTTTACATCCAGCGGCTGATCCGCGTCCCCGACATTCGCCGCGCTGGTAGCTATCAGTGGCAAGTGACACCTCACCCTGCCCCCCCCCCCCCCCCCCCACGGCGCT
>NW_017307510.1:308272-334855 GCF_000935625.1 Nanorana parkeri
CCCCACCCCCCCCACCCCATGGTGTTGGGTTCAGGCAGCTGATGGCAGGTTGGGTGCCGTGTAGAGAACAAACTTACATTACACCGACGACATTAGACGTATCAGGAGACCCATCAACACCCAGAAGGAAATGATATGTGGTAACACGTTGCTGCAACACTACACCCCCTTAAAGGACAACTCCAGGACGGGGGCTACGAGGAAATGCTTAGGACACGGCGCAAGGAGAGAAGCTCAACTCCAGGCAAAAACAGATTTTATATATACACTATATTGCCAAAAGTATTGGGACGCCTTTACACACACATGAACTTTAATGGCATTCCAGTCTTAGTCCGTAGGGTTCAGTATTGGGTTGGCTCTGCCCTTTGTCGCTATGACAGCTTGAACTCTTCTGGGAAGGCGTCCACAAGGTTTAGGAGTGTGTCTATGGGAATGTTGGACCATTTGTGAGGTCAGTTACTGATGTTGGAGGAGAAGGCCGGGCTCGCAGTATGCTGAGCGGGATCTCACCAGGGCTGTGCGGGGTCTCATCAGCTCTGTGTGAGGTCTCACCAGGGCTGTGTAGGGTCTCAGGAGACTGTGTGGGGTCTCATCAGCTCTGTGTGAGGTCTCACCAGGGCTGTGTAGGGTCTCAGGAGACTGTGTGGGGTCTCATCAGCTCTGTGTGAGGTCTCACCAGGGCTGTGTAGGGTCTGAGGAGACTGTGCGGGGTCTCATCATGACTGTGCAGGGTCTCAGGAGGCTGCGTAGGGTCTCAGGAAGCTGTGCGAGGTCCCACCAGGGCTGTGCGGGGTCTCACCAGGGCTGTTCGGGGTCTCATCATGGCTGTGCGGGGTCTCAGGAGGCTGTGTGGGGTCTCACCGGGGCTGTGCGGGGTCTCACCAGCTCAGTGTGAGGTCTCACCAGGGCTGTGTAGGGTCTCAGGAGGCTGTGTGTGGGCTCTCACCCGGGCTGTGCGGGGTCTAAGGTGGGCTGTGCGGGGTCTCACTAGGGCTGTGCGGGGTCCCACCATGGCTGTGTGGGGTCTCAGGAGTCTGTATTGGGTCACCCCAGGGCTGTGCGGGGTTTCAGGAGGCTGTGCGGGATCTCACCATGGCTGTGCTGGGTCTCAGGAGTCTGTGCGTGGTCTCACCAGGGCTGTGCAGGTTCTCACTAGGGCTGTCCATGGTCTCATCAGGGCTGTGTAGGGTCTCAGGAGTCTGTGCGCTGTCTCACCAGGGCTGTATGGGGTCTTAATAGGGCTGAGGCGAGTCTTAGGAGGCTGTGCAAGGTCTCACCATGGCTGTGCGGGGTCTCACCAGACCTATCTAGGGTCTCACCAGGGCTATACAGGGTCTCAGGAGTCTTTGCGGGGTCTCACTAGGGCTGTGCAGGGTCTGACCAGGGCTGTATAGGGTCTCATCAGCATTGTGTGAGGTCTCACCAGGGCTGTGCTGGGTCTCACCAGGGCTGTGCGGGGTCTCAGGAGTCTGTGTGGGGTCACCCCAGGGCTCTGCGGGGTCTCACCATGGCTGTGCGGGGTCTCATTAGTGCTGTGCGGGGTTTTACATGGGCTGTGTAGATTCTCATGAGGCTGTGCGGGGTCTCACCAGGGCGATGCAGGGTCTCACTAGGGCTGTCCATGGTCTCATCAGGGCTGTGTAGGGTCTCAGGAGTCTGTGTGGGGTCACCCCAGGGCTTTGCGGGGTCTCACCATGGCTGTGCGCGGTCTCATTAGGGCTGTGCGGGGTTTTACCTGGGCTGTGTAGGGTCTCAGGAGGCTGTGCGGGGTCTCACCAGGGCTATGCGGCGTCTCACCAGGGCTGTGTAGGGTCTCAGAAGTCTGTGCGCGGTCTCACCAGGGCTGTGCGGGGTCTCACCAGAGCTATCTAGGGTCTCACCAGGGCTGTACAGGGTATCAGGAGGCTGTGTGGGGTCTCAAGTGGGCTGTGCAGGGTCTTACCATGGCTGTGCGCGGTCTCAGGAGGTCTGTGCAGGGTCTCAGGAGGCTTTGCGGGGTCTCACCAGGGTTGTGCAGGGTCTCGAGGGCTGGTGTGGGCTGGTTCCCCAAGGATAAGGAGGAGAAGAATGTGCAGCCGGTGCTGCAGACAGGTGCCATGAGGTCCCCCAGCAAGCACAGAAGGGGGAGGGGGAGGGAGGGAGCTCTGACTACCACAGGACCGAGGATCAGACCAAAATGAGCAGTCAACCCTTTCACTGCCGGGGCAGCCCCACTGCAAGGGGTTAATTTTTCCATTTCCCGGAGTTCTCCTTTAAGACTCTCCCTCCCCCACACATGAGAGACATCTGCACACAATAGAAGGGAACCAGTTCCATGAGAGCGAATGCCAAACACCCCGAATAGCTGATTTTATCCGGCCCAGCTCTGCCATCCTCGCCCTATTATTCCCGTGTGACGGACAATAAAGATTTGAGATCTAGAACATCGCGCATCACCCGCCGGAGGTCAGGCGCATTCCTGGCATCATCTCGGGAACAATCGCCTGCTGAACTTGATGCTGAGGTCAAGCAAGTCTGCAAGTGTCACCTTTCACCTTCGTTCCTTTCTTCTGCTGTCCATGGCGGGTCTTTAAGGGTCCTCCCAGGTCAAATATTCTCAACACGGGATCAACACGCTACCGCAACCTTTCCATGTTCATCACATAACTTATTATAAATCTGGTGATGTCATCGCTGACTCTCTGTGCTTCTCTAGCAGGCTGGTGGGAGGGGCCGGCAGAGTGCTGTACATAGCTTTGTGAAACGCGCATCACCCGCCGGAGGTCAGGCGCATTCCTGGCATCAATACAAAACACAAAAATTCCCCAGCCTCAACCTGCCAGCCAGCCTGCAACCAAACAAGTAGCCCTGTCAACAGTATGCGTTAAAATCAGAGGTTTTAGTTGCACAACGCCTGCTGAACTTGATGCTGAGGTCAAGCAAGTCTGCAAGTGTCACCTTTCACCTTCGTTCCTTTCTTCTGCTGTCCATGGCGGGTCTTTAAGGGTCCTCCCAGGTCAAATATTCTCAACACGGGATCAACACGCTACCGCAACCTTTCCATGTTCATCACATAACTTATTATAAATCTGGTGATGTCATCGCTGACTCTCTGTGCTTCTCTAGCAGGCTGGTGGGAGGGGCCGGCAGAGTGCTGTACATAGCTTTGTGAAAACATCACAGCACCCTGCCTCAGTACTTCTCTGAAGAGCCCTCAGCTCTGATACAAGCAGTGGGCCGGCTCCTGGGAGGAGTTATGCAAATATCAATACATGGGAGCTGCTTTACCTGCCAAAGGGTTTGTATTTTTGCCCATCCAGTCCTGAGATATACACAGCTCTGGCACACAGCACAGCCCTGCCTGGCAGGGCAAGAGACCTGTTTTTTTTGTCTCTGCTGCAGTTCAGTAACACTTACAGGTCTTGTCCACCCGCCTAACCTGTTACTGGACTGGAATAAGCAGACTGATGAGCTCATCTCTCAGTCACTCTGCTCTCTCCTCCTATCAGCGTGTTCTTTGTTAGCTCATGGGCACTGCAGCACAAAGCATTGACTCCTTGTGCTGCTTCACCCTCCCCCAGTCGGAACTCCGCTGTACAGGTACAGAGCAGCGGCGTCACCTGGTGTGCAAGTCATCACATATACAGGTGACGGAGTGCCTGACTTTTCAGAGGGGGTGACACCGAAATGACTGATGGTGTCACCCGGTGTGGGCCACCCCCCCCCACCTTGTGACGCCTCTGATGCCTGAAGTCATATCCAGGGGCTCACATTGCTCTATATAACAAAACAATACATTTCATGACGTATTATTGATAACAGGGCAGGAGACCTAATTTTTCTTTGCTGCAGTTCAGTAACACTTACAGGTCTGGCCCCTCCCCTAAGCTGTGACTGGACAGTGAGAGGAGAAGCAGCAGACTGATGGGGCCATCTCTCTGTCACTCTGCTCTCTCCTCCTATCCGCATGCTTCTTGCACATGCCAGTAGAACAGATCATACAGAATAGGAAAGGCCTCGCAGTGCTTGCTGGAAGCGAACTATCACATGTTTCAGGCACTGGGTTTTATATCAGCTGCCTTCCTATAACAAGGAAAGAACCTTTACATTGGTTGCGTCGGTCGGTGAATATTACGCAGTGAGAACTATCGGTGATACCGTCACCTCCCCCGCAGAGACAACCTCGGGGTCACGGAAGGTGATGTCAGCCGATCACACAGTAAATCTCGGCGGGGATCTGACAATGATGAGGTGAGAGTCTGAAGGGAAGCAGGTCAGGGACGGTGCCGGGGCAGATGATGGCGGAATGCGGATGAAACGCAGATAACGGACATTCCGCTGGTTGTCCAATAACCAGACCCCGCCCACAGCCACCGGGGAGGACCAATCAGACGACTCGTCTATTATAGACCAGACAATGTGATTATAGAATCTGAAAAGAGAACTCGAGGAATGTAAAGCCAAGAAGTGTCAAATGTTCAAGACTGCTGTCCTCGGATGTGATTGGCTGCAATCCATCAATCAATCATCAATCAATCAATCATCAATCAATCAATCATCAATCAATCATCACTCAATCATCAATCAATCATCACTCAATCATCAATCAATCAATCATCACTCAATCATCAATCAATCAATCATCAATCAATCAATCATCACGCAATCATCAATCAATCAATCATCACTCAATCATCAATCAATCATCACTCAATCAATCATCACTCAATCATCAATCAATCAATCATCAATCATCAATCAATCAATCATCAATCAATCAATCATCAATCAATCAATCATCAATCAATCATCAATCAATCAATCAATCATCACTCAATAATCAATCAATCATCAATCATCAATCAATCAATCAATCATCAATCAATCAATCATCACTCAATCAATCATCACTCAATCATCAATCAATCAATCATCAATCATAGTAACATTCAGAGAATGCAAACAAGATTTCTTTTTTTTATAGGACACACTTCGCTGCAATGCGTCACAGTAATGGCCGCACTTCCGCAACACACACTAACATACGTGTGTTAGGACATTGTATTGCCATTTAATATGAATGGGGCCCCAATGCGCTATGGCAACACAGCTCCAATACGCATACCTTGCAGCAAACCACAACGCATGGTAACACACTACCAAGCATTGTGGTGCGCTGCTTAGCCAAAAGTGGTGCATGTCCATTGCTGGCCCAATCATTTCCATTGGCTACTTCATTACAAAGCGTGTTATCACATCCTGACACAACGTACATGAAATAACGCAACACAAGACAACAGAGAAGTGTGAGGGGCCCCTTTATTTTTACCTGGTGATCCTGCAAATAATGCACTTCCTGTCCTGGGGTAACAGTGCTGGGGGAATGGACTCTTCCTGCAGAAGTCAAGTTTGTGTTTATTGTTACATTGTGTTTGTTGTTACATTGTGTTTCTGTACACTGTACTGTAATGTTATGAACTGAAAATATAGATTTTATAAACATTTGTGCATATATCATATAACATTGAGACAATTATATTTTTTTATTCCATAGATCCTGTTCTATTATTCCATAGGTCCTCTTCTATTATTCCATAGGTCCTCTTCTTTATTCTATAGGTCCTCTTCTTTATTCTATAGGTCCTCTTCTTTTATTCTATAGGTCCTCTTCTTTTATTCTATAGGTCCTCTTCTTTTATTCTATAGGTCCTCTTCTTTATTCTATAGGTCCTGTTCTATTATTCTATAGGTCCTCTTCTTTATTCTATAGGTCCTCTTCTTTTATTCTATAGGTCCTCTTCTTTATTCTATAGGTCCTCTTCTTTATTCTATAGGTCCTCTTCTTTATTCTATAGGCCCTGTTCTATTATTCTATAGGTCCTGTTCTATTATTCTATAGATCCTCTTCTTTTATTCTATAGGTCCTCTTCTTTATTCTATAGGTCCTCTTCTTTTATTCCATAGGTCCTCTTCTTTATTCTATAGGTCCTCTTCTTTTATTCCATAGGTCCTCTTCTTTATTCTATAGGTCCTCTTCTTTATTCTATAGGTCCCGTTCTATTATTCTAAAGGTCCTGTTCTATTATTCTATAGATCCTCTTCTTTTATTCTATAGGTCCTCTTCTTTATTCTATAGGTCCTCTTCTTTTATTCCATAGGTCCTCTTCTTTATTCTATAGGTTCTCTTCTTCTTTTATTCTATAGGTTCTCTTCTTCTTGTATTCTGTATATCCTCTTATTTTATTCTATAGGTCCTCTTCTTCTTTTATTCCATAGGTCCTCTTCTTTTATTCTATAGATCCTCTTCTTTTATTCTATAGGTTCTCTTCTTGTATTCTATAGATCCTGTTCTTTTATTCCATAGGTTCTCTTCTTTTATTCCATAGGTTTTCTTCTTTTATTCCATAGGTTCTCTTCTTTTATTCCATATGTTCTCTTCTTTTATTCCATAGGTCCTTTTCTTTTATTCTATAGGCCCTCTTCTTTTATTCTATAGGCACTTTTCTTTTATTCTATAGATCCTCTTCTTTTATTCTATAGGTTCTCTTCTTGTATTCTATAGATCCTGTTCTTTTATTCCATAGGTTCTCTTCTTTTATTCCATAGGTTCTCTTTTTTTTTATTCTATAGGTCCTCTTCTAGAATGTGTGCGCTGAATAAATAAAGAGGTAAAACTGTTTCGGCAGCATACGAGTTAATAGGTAGAAACAGAGGAAATGAAACGGCTCCATCTAGTGGCACTATGGTGGAAATGCCGCTCATGGTTAGACTTGCAGGAGTGAACTGAAGCTGGGAAACAGATAATGATGGGTGAATCTGTCTGGGGTTTGGTGAATCTTGTTCAGGATTCAGCAAACTTAAACTTAGAAGTTACATAGTTACATAGTATTTGAGGTTGAATAAAGACATTAGTCCATCAAGTCCAACCTATTAGGATCTCATTCTAGGAAGAATCCCATTGAAATCTATGGGAGCCAATCTTGTTGAATTCTGGCTATTTGTAGGGCTAATAGGCTTTACTGTCAAAACAGGGCACAGGAAGCCGAGCACTGCCGTGGGCGATGTGTACCAATGGAAGCAAATTGAGAGAAGGTCTTTTCAAGCAGCTTTGAGTCAGTTAGTTTGGCTTACATACAGCACATCCCCCATATGATTATATTTCAGATTGCAAAAAAGGTTTCAGATAGTTTTAGCAGGGACACACTCTTTTCATCAAATAGTAATAGACCCGCTTAGACTCAGGGCCATATTTCCCACAAGGCCAACCAAGGCCGGGCCTCAGGGCAGCAGGGAGTATAGGGGCAGCAGGGGTGTGGAATTTCTATCTCCCGACGCCCGGCACTGCCTGGAAAGCCGTCTGACTTGCCTTGCAGTAGCGCCGGGCCTGGTTCCAGGCGCCGGGCAGGTAGCTGTTTTCCACATTTAGCTTTGGGCAAGCCGAGCAAACTTTACAGCGGGGAAGACGCCGCTTGTTCTGTACAAGTGATCTCGGCAATGTCACCAAGATCACTTGTATGCAGCCTGCAGGTCTGCCATTCTCCATGGGAGGGTTGGCGGGTATGGGGGCGCATTGAGGAATCTGGCATTAGGGCAGCAGAGACAGTAAATCTGGGCCTGCTTAGACATAGATACAAACTGGCCCTTGGTTCTCTGAGGCTGTCCCGCTTTATTCACTGATGCAAAACTGCCCTGCTGCTGGCACATTTCTATCAAGCTCTCATTAAGGGTTAGGAGACAGCAGATGATACAGCAGTGTAACACTGGCCAGCAGCGGGACATCTGTAATGAGGGAGAATTGGCCGAAATGTACCAGAGACAAAGATTACAGGCGGGTGTTTTACTACAAGGGAGCACAAATGATACACTCGTCTGGAATTGGCAGCAGCCAGCGGGACAGGTTACAATAGCAAGGCTAAGCCCAAATGTACCAGAGACAAAGAGCGCAACCCGGGGCCTCACTACATGAATGATAATACTGCAGAGGATACAGCAGTGTAACACTGACTGGCAGCAAGACGGCTCTAATCCGGGATAAGAGGCTCAACCAGTGTAAGCCTAACTTTTATTTTGAAGAGAGAGAGAGGGGGAGAGAGAGAGAGGGGGGTGGGGAGAGAGAGAATGAGAGATGGGGAGAGAGAGAATGAGAGAGGAGGAGATAGAGAGAATGAGAGAGAGAAAAAGAAAGAGAAAGTAAGAAAGAGAAAGAGAGACGGAGGCAAAGGAATGAAAAGAAAGTGATAAAGGGGAAGAAAAAAGAGAGGAAGAAAGAAAGAGAGAGAGAAAGAGAGAGAGAGAGAGAGAGAGAATAAAAAAGAAAGAATGAAAGAAAGAGAGAAAGGGGAGAGGAAGAGAGAGAAAGGGGGAGAGAAAAAAGAGAGAAAGAAAGAAAGAAAGAAAGAAAGAAAGAAAGAAAGAAAGAAAGAAAGAAAGAAAGAAAGAGGAAAGGAAATGAGAGGGAGAACAATGAAGGGAAAATGCAAAGGGAATGAAGGGAAATGGAAGAGATAAAAGAAATGAGGAAGGAGAATAAATAGAGAGAAAATGAGACAAGGGAAAGGGACTGAGATAGAGAGGGAATGCGATGTTTTTGGTACACAAAGGACTCTTCTTCAGACCGCGGCTCACATTTCGCCTTGTCTGTGGATCCTTTTATATCACATTTGGAGAAATGTTGATCTTGTATGTCGGTGACAATTGCAGATTGTGGGGATGAAATGAAGGGGGATCCAGGATCAGGGTGGGGAGGAGCGGTGGAGGATGACGGGGTGAAGTCGCTCTCCTATGTACCTCCATCTTGTTTTACACTAATAATTACAATCCAAAGAATGTGTTTGGCGTGGTTGGAGTTCAGCCGTCGTATCGTGTTCCTGCATCTCCCCATCCACCATCTGTAGACCATTTTACTGAGTCGTTAACCCCAAGAGGGCAACTCAGGACACATGGAAAGTCACAGCGTCGCCTGCAGCGTAAAACACCAACAGAAATCAATGGCGGCCAGTCTATAAAGGGGGAGATCGTATAGTTCAGGGACTCACTCGTAGCTCTTTAGCTCGGGATTGACCTTGAAAGGGGACCAAAGGTGACTCTGCCTAGGCTATGATGATGTCATCAGTCTGCTGCTTCTCAGTCCAAGAAGTAGATGGTGACCCTGGATGATGCCTGAAAAAAGATGGTGCCCTCCTTTCGGAGAGAAAAGCAGATGAAATCATTGTCAGGGGGAGTATTGTGATCAGAGCCGGTGCTAGGATTTTTGCCAACACAGGCAAAGTTGAATTTTTGCGCCCCCCCACCCCGCAACCACCCAAAACATAGCGCAAGCATCGGGGGATTTTGACAAGAACCCCCTTACCCCCTTAAAACCACTATAGCGCAAGCATCGGGGCATTTTGACAAATACTTGCCAAAATGCCCTGTTTTTTCTGCCCTCACCCTGCAGCGCCCCCAGGCGGCCGCCTGACTTGCCTTGCGGTAGCACCGGGCCTGATTGTGATCTCTGTGGAGGTGATCTATGGGCATCCCCAAACAACCATCACTTCTATTAATGGGGGGGCAACTCCAAACATGGATTCACCTTTCAAAAAAGATCAGACTACACACACAGCTGAATGACTCAGAGGAGTGCCACAGCCCATCTGCTGACAGAGGAGTGCCACAGCCCATCTGCTGGCAGGGATATGACAGTCCCAGTTAGCCTCTAAGGCTGGATTCACACTTGCAGCACACATGGTGATGTACACGCATAGGTGTCAATATAGTTTTCCTTTCCCTTTCACACATAAGTGTAAACCAGCCCTATAGGAATAATGGGATTTCTACTTCAAGTGTATTTCAATGTGGCACAATGCATAAGTGTTGCTGCACCAAAAAGTGTAAACAGTCCCTCACACACAGGCTGTCAGCAACCATACAGGCAGTGCTGGAATTTAGAAAATTTAGCATGCTTTACAAAGTGAATGACATGGAAGCCCATGTTGAATATAGATCAGTGGTTCTTTGCCCTTGGTCATTCAGTCGTGACCAGAGTTGCACTGCAATGGGATGCATAGAATTGCTGTACAGAGCGTTCCGATGCGGGCAATTCAATTGTGGGTGGGTGGTGCATTCGGGGTGCCATTCAAGTGAATGGCAGCACACCTCCCACACCAGAATGCGTGGTACAGTGCGTTAATCGCACAAGACTATGCGATTACTGCACTGTACTAGTGTATAGGGCCCTCAAAAACACTGACAGACACAATCTCACACACTCACAGACATTCTCACGCACACATACACACTCCAAAAAATGATTTTTTTTTTTTCTTAAGATCCACCCAGTCTCCCTACCTTACGGGAATTGGAGTGATCCTCAGCCTGGGGGCCAGTGTGGGCTGCTGTGCTGTGAGGGAGCTCCATCCATTGCTTGTACAGATCCTTGCGTGCCCTGTAGAGGTACCGGGAGCCAGAACGTGATGTCACTCCGGTCCAGGCACCTCTACAGGACACGTGAGGATCTGTACAAGCAATACACATATGGATGGAGCTCCCTCGCAGCCATAGCTCCATCCCATCCCACCTCAAGCTGACACTCAGCACCGGGCGGCATATTTGGAATGGCTGCTTGGCCCGAGAACTGACAGTGCTGCGCTAGGGGGAGGCTGAGGAGCCTCTCACCTAGAAAAGTGGAAGACATGCGGTGACCCACTGAACACGGGGTCGAGACCCACCCACCAGTTGAGAACCAAGGCTATAGATTATACACACATATCTTACAACAATGTAATAAAACAATCTGTTGTCAGGTAATATGTGAGAGATCCGGGTGAATCTATGTCGGCTGGATTCAGCTATGTATCATCACTAGGAAATGTGAGTGAATAAGAGCCCCTGTTCCTGTTGCTCCCTGATAAACTCCTGCTGTGTTTCATTTATATCATGCAGCAGCCTTAGCTCTGTCTGTACATAAATCATGCGTTATACTTCAGTTGATGTTGCCAGTAAAATATTCTAATATGCGAATTGCAGACAGATATACCTGCCAAGTACCTTATCATGTTGTCATCTCCCTCCTTGAATGGTCTGCTACTGGTTTATTACAGGTTTTCATTCAGTAATTACACCCTGGGTTCTATATGAGGACCGTGCCACGGCTTGCCTGATATCAGTCTCAGGAGAGTCTATGGGAGGGAATCTCTCTCTCTCTCTACACTATAAGAGAAACCTTTTGTGGACACCTGACCAGCTCAACTTCTTTTTTGGTCAAACCTATGTGGACCCCCCTCCAAATGAGATCAGGTGTGCGCAATGAAGGGGGCAATTAATAATACAGCATGCAAAGACATTAAAGTCAATCGTGCTCCTGCAACTATGTAGTAACTGTCAGAGAAGTGTTGCTTGTATTCGTGCACGCATACGAGACGTTCTAGTGAAAAGATTGCTTGTACTTGTGAGCGTGCGCGCAAATGCACACGCAGTATGCTGCGCATGCGCACGCACACATGCACGAGCACCCATTTGAACATTGGCACCACATGGCCTATTTAAGGAGGAGCTTTGTACATGTTCATTGCTGAGAGTTCTTCAGCTAGTGCCCTGCTTCCTGTGTCTCTGTTCCTGATTCTGTTTGTTCCTGATATTGACCCGGCTTGTTCTTGGAGTCTGCTGATTGCTGCCTGCCCCTGACCCTGCCTCTGTTTGCTGATTTTGTACCTCGCTGCCCGCCTGATCGTGACCAGGCTTGTTCCTTACTACGGCTCTGCTCTGCATCGGTGCCAGCTTCACCCATTGCTGACGTCATATTCCCAGAAGTGATAGCCTTCATCGTCCTTCAGACTGGTCCGCCTGCATCTCCAGCTCCGGGTGTAAACACTTCATCAGGCACTCGTGCCCCTCTTCCGTCCCCACACCCTCTGTCCACCATTACCAGGGGTGTTTGGACAAGAGAAGCAAGGGAGGCCGCCCTCGTCATCTCAGGCTCTTACCAGGTACGTGACAGTAACACTTTGGTGAAGGTCCATTGATGTTCCATTTGTATGAGAGACTCTCGGATTACATAATCATTATGGCCATAGTATATGGACTCCAGATGGTTGAGATAGTTGAGTTGAGTTTTCAGTGAAAGGTGTTAATTCTACAGATATTGTAGTCAATTGTTAGCTTCCAACATTATGGTCAATTTGGTGAAAGTCCTTTTCTGTTCCACCATCAGTTTTGTTGTATGAGGAACTCCTGGATTACATACCCAGTATATCGCTACAGTATATGGACTCTAGATTGTTGCGTTTAGTTCCTAGTGAAGGGTACTGTGAATTCTACAGATATTTTAGGCAGCTGTGTTCTTCCAACCTTGTGTAATTCCAGTAGATCCCATTGCACTCCTGACCAGATATAACCAAAGATAATGGGTGGGTGGTCACAGTTCAATGAAGGTCCTTTTCTTTTCCACCATCAGTTTTGTTGTATGAGGAACTCCTGGATTACGTATACAGTACAGTATATGGCCAATTGTACAGATATTGTAGACAATTGTGCTCTTCCAACCTTGTGGTAACACTTTGGTGAAGGTCCTTCTTCTGTTCCACCATCAGTTTTGTTGTATCAGGGACTCCTGGATTACATAAAAAGTATGGACTCCAGATGGTCGAGTTTAGTTCCCAGTAAATTCTACAGTTATTTTAGACAATTGTGTGCTGTATATATTAGGGTTGCACAGATACCCAGTACTTGGTACAAATACGAGTACATGTACCGATACTTTTGAGCTCCAAGACTACACTGGAGAAAAATGCGAAAATTAGGAGGCCGCTGTCATGCGTAAGGAGCACACGGAGCTCCCGGGATTTGTAAACACACAGCCATTAATATCATGGCAAAGAACTCTCTGAGGATCTGAAAAAAATGAGTTTTTGTGGCCAAGACCATACAGCGGTGTAACAGGACAGGTTCCACTCAGAACAGGCCTCTCTGTGGTCGACCAAAGAAGTTGAGTGCACGTGCTCAGCGTCATATCCAGAGGTTGCCTTTGGGAACAGTGCTGGAAAATAATGGTGGCCACACACAGTATTGACACTTTTGGCCCAATTTGGACATTTTTCACTTAGGGGTGTACTCACTTTTGTTGCCAGCGGTTTAGACATTAATGGCTGTGTGTTGAGTTATTTTGAGGGGACAGGAAATGTTACTTTACATTGTAGCAAAGTGTCATTTCTTCTGTGTCGTCACATGAAATGATATAATAAAATATTTAAAAAAATGTGAGGGGTGTACTCATTTCTGTGAGATACTGTATGTATATATATATATATAAAACTTTTTAGCTGCCCTATTAGCAAACAGCATATAGGGGTAGGCAGCCTCTAGATATGGTGAAGCAGCAAATTCCATTATGCGTCTGCCTCTGGGAGTCATGCCTGTGGTTGTTAGAGACTGTACCCATCACGTTCAATGCCAGGCCAAGTCTTTGATGATTTACCGGTTGGTACATGAATGTTGCTGCTTCTGTAAACAACAATGAAGGTGCAATGATATTCCCTGGCGAGGTGAGTAATATACCGAGCTGGCCCAGACATAGACTCTGCTGTGACTGTTTTAGCTGCGGCCGCAGGCGAAAGGCGTTGTTTTTTTTTTTCCGCAGTCACAAGTTTATCGGGATTCTGCTGATTCGATTGGGTTTGGGTGAATTTTTAGAATAATTTTGCAACTTTTTTTGTTTTTTTTGTCACGTTCTTTTCAATTGTTTTCTATTCTGCTCGGTACCTCGGAGGTGCAAAGCAGAATAGCCGAGCTGAGCCAAAATAGGAGTGAACAGCAGCGAGTGAGCTGCCGGAGCTTTGGCTCAGCCGATCCAGATGTTGGATCGGCTGAGTCGAAGCCCTTCTGCACTTCGGCTCAGCCGATAATACCGAGCATTTCGACTGAATAAAGGCAGCCAATAATACGCCTGATTTTAGCTGATGTATGGCTGAAATCGGCCGTGCAAGCTCACTTCACTTTGGTAGCTTTGTGAATAACCCCGTCACCGTGTATCTTCTTACTAACATGTATTTATTTCCTATGATCCTCAGCTCCATCTAGTGGCCGTACTATGGTATTTTCCCATTTACACTGCTCCGTATGAACATACCTATTAACCACCTTAGTACCAGAGCAATTTTGCACATAAATGTTAAAATATATATATTTTTTATAGAAAGCGACTTTAGACCCCCAAATAACCAGGGCCCGATTTCCCACAAGGCCACCGAGGCTGGGCCTTGAAGCGTCAGGGAGTAGAATGGCGGCAGGGGTGTGGAATTCCTTTTCGCCCGAAACCGGGGACATGCAGTTCTGGGCGGGTAGTTTTTTTCTACGTCTAGCCCTGCTTCGGGCAAGCAGATCTAAATGTAGAGCGGAAGAAGCTGCAGCTCATTTTGTACAAATGATCCTGGCCATGATGAGACCACTTGTTATCAGCCTGCTCGTCCGTCCACCCCCTCAGGGGTGGAACTACCGCCGGTGCAGCCGGTGCAGCTGCACCGGGGCCTGAGCCTGGGGGGGCCCAGCAGACCCAGGTACCAGACCAGTGGCAAGGTAGGGAAAGAGATGGTGGGGGGGCTGTCCGGCCACCATCTGTCCGTCCAGCCACACAGCAGTAAGGCAGAGCAGCCACCAAGCACATGGTGAGGCAGCGCTGGGGCTTCGGCCGGGAGGTCCCAGTGAGCAGGTTGCTGATTACACAGCCCGCCGCCTCTCTCAGCTACATGATGTTCCCGCCGCGAGGAGGATGAGGTCAGGTGACTGCTTTTAGCTTCTCTATGTGCCTAAGTTCTGTGACATGTTTTGTAGTCCTCTAAACCCACCCCCTTCATGGTCTGCCCCCACCACCGGCTGCCACTCCGCCTCCCTCCCTGCATGGTTTTCGTGGTCTCTTGCTTTTCTGGGGGACCTGGGACCATGGCAAGATAGTTCAGGATGGAGAGCGGGTAGCAGTGCAGAAAATGTCCGTTCTCCTATCTGCTCTGTGTGAACACAGGAGAGCTGCATTCACAGTCTTCCCCTCTGAGCTGTCACAAGAGAGCTAGCACAGTACTGTGTTCAAACTCCTGTATTGGAGGTGACAGGTTCAATAACGAGAAACTGTCACCTTCAAATGCTATCACACAGGGGATTGTTAGCTCCTGGGTGATAGCAATAAAGTTAAGTGCGAACACGCACATGAACTTTAATGGCATCCCAGTCTTAGGTTGGGTTCACACTTGGGCGTAGGTAATATGCGCTATTGATGCGCGTTTCAGGCCACGCGTTTTTACGGCGATTTGCAGTCAATGAAACGTGCGTTTACGAGAGCAATCCAGCTGTATCCTAATGGATACGCGTGGAAAATACGCCCCAAAGAAGCTCCTGTACTTCTTTGGGCGTAGGGCGTTTTTCAGCACTGAAATACGCCCAGGTGGGAACCATGCCCATATGAAATAATGGGATTTCACTTGCTGGGCGTTTTACAGCGCGTCGATCAGCGCTGTAAAACGCTCAGGTGTGAACCAGGCCTTAGTCCGTAGGGTTTAATATTGGGCTCCGCCCTTTGCCGCTATAACAGCTTCAACTCTTCTGGGAAGGCGTCCACAAGGTTTAGGAGTGTGTCTATGATCTCCCCAGGGCCGAGCGGGATCTCACCAGGGCTGTGCGGGGTCTCATCAGCTCTGTGCGGGGTCTCACTAGGGCTGTGCGGGGTCCCACCATGGCTGTGTGGAGTCTCAGGAGTCTGTGTTGGGTCACCCCAGGGCTGTACCGTTCTCCTGGCAACCGCCAAACCCTCTGAAAAGTTAACCCTTGCAGTGTCTCCCCAGGGCCGAGCGGGATCTCACCAGGGCTGTGCGGGGTCTCATTAGGGCTGTGCGGGGTTTTACCTGGGCTGTGTAGGGTCTCAGGAGGCTGTGCGGGGTCTCACCAGGGCTGTGCGGGGTCTCATTAGGGCTGTGCGGGGTTTTACCTGGGCTGTGTAGGGTCTCAGGAGGCTGTGCGGGGTCTCACCAGGGCTATGCGGGGTCTCACTAGGGCTGTGCGGGGTCTCACTAGGCCCGTATAGCGTTTCAGGAGGCTGTGCGGGATCTCACCATGGATGTGTGGGGTCTCACCAGGGCTGTGCAGGTTCTCACTAGGCCTGTCCATGGTCTCATCGGGGCTGTGTAGGGTCTCAGGAGTCTGTGCGCGGTCTCACCAGGGCTGTGCGGGGTCTCACCAGAGCTATCTAGGGTCTCACCAGGGCTGTACAGGGTATCAGGAGGCTGTGTGGGGTCTCAAGTGGGCTGTGCAGGGTCTCACGATGGCTGTGCGGGGTCTCAGGAGGACTGTGCGGGGTCTCAGGAGGCTTTGTGGGGTCTCAGGAGGCTGTGCGGGGTCTCACCAGGGTTGTGCTGGGTCTCGCGGGCTGGTGCGGGCTGGTTCCCCAAGGATAAGGAGGAGAAGAATGTGCAGCCGGTGCTGCAGACAGGTGCCATGAGGTCCCCCAGCAAGCACAGAAGGGGGAGGGGGAGGGAGGGAGCTCTGACTACCACAGGACCGAGGATCAGAATTTATTCTATAGGTTCTCTTCTTCTTTTATTCCATAGGTCCTCTTCTTTTATTCTATAGGCCCTCTTCTTCTTTTATTCTATATGTGAAGGCCGGGTCTCCGCTCTAATTCATCCCAAAGGTGTTCTATCGGGTTGAGGTCAGGACTCTGTGCGGCCAGTCAAGTTCCTCCACCCCAGACTCCCCCATCCATGTATTTATGGACCTTGCTTTGTGCACTGGTGCGCAGTCATGTTGGAACAGGAAGGGGCCATCCCCAAACTCCTCCCACAAAGTTGGGAACATGAAATTGTACAAAATGTCTTGGTGTGCTGATGCCTTAAGAGTTCCCTACACTGGAACCAAGGGGCGGAGCCCAACCCCCAAAAACCAACCCCCCCCATAATCCGCCCTCCACCAAACTTTACACTTGGCACAATGCAGTCAGGCAAGTACCGTTCTCCTGCCAACCGCCAAACCCAGAAATGCCCATCGGATTGCCAGACAGAGAAGCGTGATTGGTCACTCCAGAGAACACGTCTCCACTTCTCTAGAGTCCAGTGGCGGCGTGCGTTACACCACGGCATCCCACGCTTTGCATTGCACTTGGTGATGTGCGGCTTGGATGCAGCTGCTCGGCCATGGAAACCCATTCCATGAAGCTCTCTACGCACTGTTGTTGTGCCAATCTGAAGGCCACACGAAGTTTGGAGGTCTGTAGCTATTGACTCTGCAGACAGTTGGTGACTTCTGACTGCGCTCTGTCATTTTATGTGGCCTACCACTTTGTAATATAGTATATATATATGGACCCCTAAATGTCCTTCTTTTATGTCTTAGAAAGTTGCTATGCTATCATGAGGTCATTTCAGATGCACGTAGCGGTTGGCAGTGAATCAGGTTGGAGTTTTTCTTCTTCACAATCACATAGCAGTCATCTCAACTCTCCCGGACATTCCGAGAGTCTCCCGCTATATAAGATAGCGGCTCCCGGAAGAGAAACATTTTATCCCGGAAAGGTTTACTCTTTTCTATATAGCAGAGTAAACCTTTCCCTTCTGTCTGTATTTTTTTTTTTTTATTGTAACATCGGAGCCGCCGGCCACCATCAGAGAAAAAAAAAGACAGCATGGAAATGAATGGCTAGATTCCTATTGGCTATTTCAATTTGCAATAGCCAATAGCAGGCTGGCTATTGCACCCGCCCTCCGCTGCTGTCAATCAGCAGAGGTGGATCTGAAGTTCTCCATCAGGTCCTCCTCTGCTGATTGACAGTAGCAGTGGGCAGGAGCAATAGCCAGCCTGCTATTGGCTATTGCACATTGAAATGCATACACACAATAGGTTGTACTTGATGGACTTGTGTCTTTATTCAACCTCAAATACTATGTAACTATGAAATAGCCAATAGCAATCTAGCTATTCATTCCTATGCTATCTGTTTGTTTTTGTTTTTTTCAGAATACCAAAAAAAAACACAAAAAAACAGCAGATAGCAAGAGAACCTGCCATCATTTAAGGGAGGTGCCCTCTCCCCCCCGCGAATGGTGACGGTGGTGGTGGTAGTGGGGGGGAAGGGCACCTTCCTGAAATAAGAGGAGCACCTCCCTGAAATGAATTCCTTCAGGTTGGGGTGCCTGATATGGGTTTAGTAAGAATAGATTTCCTTTGTCAACATGCCTTCCCCAACATGATAAATATGAATTCTCGCTTTGGGAGCGCCGGTTCTGAACCCTTCTAATGGTTTGCTGTCGGTCTTATATCGCTATTTTTCATAAAAACAGGAAACCGCAAAGAGCTGTTTACCCACCACAATCCCCTGCACATAGCAGACTGGAAGGAATATCTGCTCTCCCCGGGACGTGCGGTATTATTATGGGACTCTAATGCATCTGTGTATGGCCGATAATGACTTAAAACACATGAAAACACAAAACGCTTCCATGTAATGGTGGGAAACAAATCACAGACGTGACAACTTTCTTAAAGGGGAACTCTCATTTTTTGTAATAATTTTTAAAAATGATATTTTAATACATTTCTTACCATATGAGCCCGATACTATAATAATGGCTTAGAAGTCACTTTAACCTACCTTCAAATGTATGTAAAACCCCAAAACCAAAAATGTAATATAGTTACCGGTAGCTGACATATTATATATATTTTATGTATTGTAATATTGTAGCTACCATGTTTCCCCGAAAATAAGACCTAGTACTATTTTTGGGAATTGCTAAAATATAAGACCTACCGCGAAAATAAGACCTAGTTGTGACCATTCCCAGGGCCGGTGGTGTCACAAGGGGGAACTTGAAGAGCCGCGGGAGAGGCAGGAGAGAATCAGCAGTGCCAACGACGCCAGCGCTAGAGGAAGCAAGGCGGCACCGGAGGGAGCAGAGCCGCATAAGCCGATGCCTCCTCTTTAGCGCCGGCTCCTGTCACAGGCGGAGTGATACCAAATGCACACCGCCTGTGAGGAATCCATAGTGAAAGCGCGCTTCGCTCATTCTGGCCAGCTATTGGTTATCACATTGCTGTTGGAAAGGTACGGCACCCCTGATTGCCCTTATCATCATATTTTTCTACATGAATAAGTGTGGATTGTTGTACATTAAAAAAAAAAAAAAAAAAAAAACCCAGAAAATAAGCCCTGCCCCGAAAATAAGACCCAGTGTGTTTTTTTTTGAGCCAAAAAAATATAAGACAGTGTCTTATTTTCGGGGAAACACGGTAGTTACGGGTTAGCTGTAATCATATTTGTATTATGTAATATTGTAACTAGTGAGCTAGACGTGTCGTCTGCATTAGATTTCTTTTATCAGATCTTTCTCCTTTATTTTTGCCTGCTGATCCTGCAAATAATACATTTCCTGTCCTGGGGTGGCTACGCTCATTCACTTCACTGTATCTGTGGAGGCAACCATGGCTGTCAGAAAAGCTGGACTTCAAACAAGGTCGGCCTTTGCTCATTTCCATTACATGGGGATGGGATGAGGGCAGGAGGGGAGATTGTACATTGTTTTTGCTGTCTGTTTAGCTCCTATTAACTCACAGAGGTTAAAGGAGAACTATGAGGCGAGAGATTTTCAATCAGCCTCATAATCTGAGCCGACCTGTGACAATGAAACTGTCACAGGTCGGCTCAGTAGATCGGGAAGTGAGCGAACACATACCGTCATTCGCTCACTTCTCGATCTATCCCTGCAGAGTGCGGTGACTGTCACTCGCGGCTCTCTGCAGGGATTCCTCCCCTCCCCTGTCCGATCCTTCAGCGCTGACTGGTGAAACGGATTGTAATTGTATACTGAGCTTTGGGTCACGGGAGGACGCTAGTTTGTGTTTTCCTGTGACCCTTAGGAGAACTATGGGGAAAAGCCCTGACCCCATAGTTCTCCATTAAGGCCTAGTACAGCCTGTTCTGTTTGTGCTTATCGGGATCGGTAGACCAGCAGTATTTCAGTTGGTCTAGTACAGTGGCTCAGTAGTACTGGGAGATGTCAGGGTCCTCCATACCAGCTGAGGCCTTAGGCATGAACAAAATAATATATCTAAATCTGAGTCACTTTTCACACATATACAGTAAATCGGCTCAGCGTTGAATGTAACTTGATTAGGTCGGATGTCGAGAGTGGCAATGAAGGCTTTTTGGAACGCGGATTTTGCCAGCCCAGGCACAGTGGAGCTAAGTGAACCGAGATTTATTCCTGGGTTGAGGTTTAGGCTCATGAGAAATTAGAGGTTGTAGATATTTAATCTTAAGGATGGTGATGTATGTAGATGCCCAACATTTGGAATTTGGAAACACTAACAGGGCTATTCAGAAAAGGGTGAAGAGTTTGGAGAAGGCCGGAGAAGTGAACAATCTAGGCCAAAAGAGCTGATTTGGAAAAATTCTCCAATTCAGCGCACTTCCCAGTTCAGCTATGTTGTTCTAGATCAGGGGTAGCCAAACTCCGGCCCTCCAGCTGTGGTGGAACTAAAAATCCCATGAGGTATTGCAAGATTCTCACAGCCACAGACATGACACCCAGAGAGAGAGATGCATCATGGGATTTGTAGTTCCACCACAGCTGGAGGGCCGGAGTTTGGCTACCCCTGTTCTAGATTGTTCACTTCCCCCGCCTCCTCCAAACTCTTCACCCTTCTGTGAATAAACCTGTTAGTGAGACTTGACCAAGTTTAATGATAAATTGTAGGACCTTTGTGGTAGATTAGTAGGGGACACTATGACATCATCCATGTATAGCCCAATTTTATGTTCCTTGTCTGCAACTGCTATTCAAGGTATGCCCGGCTTAGTCCTAATAGCTTCAGCAAAAGGCGCCATAAATAAGGCAAACAGGAGTGAGAGGGGGCACCCCTGTCTAGTACCATTGGCAGTACAAATGGTGTAGATAACAGGCCAGGGGTGTAGACCCGGGCACTAGGAAAGGTATACTGTATAAGGCCTGAATAGCTAAGCCGGTGCAGCTTGCGGGGGCCAAAATTGAGGAGGACCTCTCCCAATTAGCCCTGAAGAATGGGAACGGAGCAAAGAATTCACCCAACTGGCCTCCACCCATATAAGTTCAAAAATATGAAAAAAAGAGAATGTGCCGAGCTACAACAATGAGCAACACAATAAAAACAATAAAAGAATCTGTGACTCATAAACAAATGTCAGTGAATAAGTAATAAATAAATCAGATGTGAAGTCTGTAAATGTTCATAACTCTGAAGATATCTCCATATATAAACAGCAGTAGTGCTGAATATTTCTTGTTCCTTCACCAAATGCTTCATGTGCACTACACCAGATATAGGGGTGCTCACCTTATTGATAAACCCCAACAAAAGGTCGAAGCAGGCAGTTCTCTTCTTAACCAGGGGAGGGGACCCTCAGCTCCAATCGCTCACAGATGTCCTCCAATCATGTAATCAGACCAGCAGACAGATCTGTATATCACTTCTTTACTGTGGAAACAATAACCTCCGATCTTTATTGATCTGTAGGCCTCCTCAGTATAGAATGTCAATACCAGGATCATGTTATCCAAAAAGAGAACGCAAACGCCAGAGATACAGCAGCACCAGCTAACACAAGAGATAGCTGATCCCTGACGAAGTCACGCCGGAAGTAACACGCTTAGGGCGGGGCTTCTGACGTTACATTGTTCATTACGGCCACGGTCATTTGAAACTCCTTCGTACACTTCTAAAAGGTGCCCATACACTGTGCGATTATCGCACGATAATCGCGGGAAATCCCGCGATCATACGATAATCACAAAGTGTATGGAAGGCGTGCAACCGTTTTTACTGTACGGTCGCACGTCTTTTGTCTAAGGAGCATGCTAGAAAACCAGCCGAAAATCTTACGATTTTCGGCTGGTTTTTAGCATGATCGTAAGATCAATGCCGCACGGGCCGGTGTGCGCACGCGCACACTCCCCGTTCAGCATTGCGGTCATCGGAAGCACGCCCCTCAGGGGGGCGGGCTTGCGATGATCGCAAGTACGATCTGCCTGTCCAAGATGGGCAGATCGTACGTTTTTTAAATTACTTTACAACCCTCGCAAGACTAAGGACTTGCGAGGGTTTAAAGTGTATGGCCACCTTTGAAGGTGCCCATACACTGCACGATTCTCGTACGAGAATCGTGCAGTGTATGGGCACCTTCAAAGGTGGCCATACACTTTAAACCCTCGCAAGTCCTTAGTCTTGCGAGGGTTGCAAAGTAATTTAAAAAACGTACGATCTGCCTATGTTGCATAGGCAGATCGTACTTGCGATCATCGCAAGTACGATCTGCCTATGCAACATAGGCAGATCGTACGTTTTTTAAATTACTTTACAACCCTCGCAAGACTAAGGACTTGCGAGGGTTTAAAGTGTATGGCCACCTTTGAAGGTGCCCATACACTGCACGATTCTCGTACGAGAATCGTGCAGTGTATGGGCACCTTCAAAGGTGGCCATACACTTTAAACCCTCGCAAGTCCTTAGTCTTGCGAGGGTTGCAAAGTAATTTAAAAAACGTACGATCTGCCTATGTTGCATAGGCAGATCGTACTTGCGATCATCGCAAGTACGATCTGCCTATGCAACATAGGCAGATCGTACGTTTTTTAAATTACTTTACAACCCTCGCAAGACTAAGGACTTGCGAGGGTTTAAAGTGTATGGCCACCTTTGAAGGTGCCCATACACTGCACGATTCTCGTGCGATCGCGGGATTTCCCGCGATTATCGTACGATAATCGTAAGGTGTGTGGGCACCCTAAGAGAGATCCCATGCTGGGTTATGTGAGTCACTTTCTTTCAATAAATCATACTCTGTTTGGTTGGTAAGCGCTATGGTGTTTGCTTTCTGTTTTTGGATAACATGATCCTGGTATTGACATGCTATACTGAGGAGGCCTACAGATCAATAAAGATCGGAGGTTATTGTTTCCCTACTAAAGAAGTGATATACAGATCTGCCTGCTGGTCTGATTACATGATTGGAGGACATCTGTGAGCGATTGGAGTCGAGGGCCCCCTCCCCAGGTTAAAGGAGAACTATGGGGTCAGTGTTTTTCCCCATAGTTCTCCTCAGGGTCACGGGAGGACATATACTACCGTCCTCCCGTGACCCAAAGCTCAGTATATCACAAGCTACAGCTCGCGGTATACTGAGACCGCCGCAGCCAAGACAGATCCCGACATTACTGTCGAGATCCACTCAGCTGCGTGAGTGACAGCTGGCTCTGCCTATCTAGAGGCAGAGCCAGCTGTACCCGCCCCCTCCCCCGTCCGTTCCGCCAGTCAGCGCTAGAGGATCGGGGAGGGGGAATCCCTGCAGGGAGCCGTGAGTGACAGTCATGGCTCTCTGCAGGGAGATGATCGAGAAGTGAGCGAACGCCGGTATGTGTTCGCTCACTTCCCGATCTATTGAGCCGACCTGTGACAGTTTCATTGTCACACGTCGGCTCGAACTATGAGGATGAGTGAAAATCACTCACCTCATAGTTCTCCTTTAAGATGGGAATTGATTTGACCATTTGTTGGGGTTTATCAATAAGGTGAGCACCCCTATATCTGGTGTAGTGCACATGAAGCATTTGGTGTAGGAACAAGAAATATTCATCACTATCGCTGTTTATATATGGGGATATCTTCAGAGTTATGAACATTTAC
This sequence comes from Nanorana parkeri, assembly GCF_000935625.1. Lineage (NCBI taxonomy): Eukaryota > Metazoa > Chordata > Amphibia > Anura > Dicroglossidae > Nanorana > Nanorana parkeri. The sequence goes on from NW_017307510.1 coordinate 331,922, forward strand.
AGACTTCACATCTGATTTATTTTATTATTTATTCACTGACATTTGTTCATGAGTCACAGATTCTTTTATTGGTTTTTTCTTGTATTGCTCATTGTTGTAGCTCGGCACATTCTGTTATTCATATTTTCACGTATACACACTCACGGTGGGTGTACATTCCGGGGGCCTCGTAGCTGTCAGCTTGCTTATTGGCGCAGTTCATTTATATGAATATTTTTATAAGTTCACAAATCTGGTTTCATCTTGGGCCTGGTTGCCTTTTTCAAACCCTGCTATGTTTTGGTTGATAAGGCATGGGAGGATGCCAGCTAGACGGGGAGCAATGAGCTTGGCGTAGATTTTAATATGTACATTGAGCATATGTACAATATGTACAATGAAATTAGGTCATAATTAGCAGGGAGTGTCTGTGTTTTGTCTGGTTCAGAAACAGTAACTAGTAGAGCTTCCAAAAGGAGTGCAGCGGGCAGCTGTAAATAGGGTGAAAGTAGTAATTAGTACTTTGTAAGCTTTATAGTAATAATTGCTAAAAGCCCCTGGTCTGTGAATTTGTGTAATACCCTGTTTCCCCGAAAATAAGACCTACCCTGAAATTAAGACATAATACCATTTTTGGGAATTGCTAAAATATAAGACCTTCCCCCGAATATAAGACCTAGTTGTGACCATTCCCAGGGCCGGTGGTGGCATAAGGGGGAACTTGGAGAAAGGCGGGAGAGAATCAGCGGTGCCAACGAAGCCAGCGCTAGAGGAAGCGAGGCGGCACCGGAGGGAGCAGAGCCGCATAAGCCGATGTTTCCTCTATAGCCCCGCCTCCTGTCACAGGCGGAGTGATACCAAATGCTCTCCGCCTGTGAGGAATCCATAGTGAAAGTGCGCTTCGCTCATTCTGGTAACCAAATTGCTCTTGGAAATGTACGGCACCCCTGATTGCCCTGATCACCATATGCTTAACTTTGCCATTTTGGGTTATTTAATTTGGATTTGCATTCATTTTGGATTGTTATACATTAAAAACAAAAATAAGACCTACCCCGAAAATAAGACCTGGTGGGTTTTTTTGAGCCAAAAAAAACAGTGTCTTATTTTCGGGGGAAACACGGTAGGAGCTTCTGGATAGCCGTGTGGATTTCTTGTATAGTGAAGGGCGAGGAGAGCAAGGTAAGTTAGTCGTAGGACAATTTAGGCAAATTGAGTTTGTTCAGGAAGGATTGAATATTTTAGGTGGACGTGGTAGGGTTTTGCGATTATTATATATATATATATTGGGGATCAGTGGCGTCACAAGGGGGGTGCGGCCCACACCCGGGTGATACCATTGGAGGGGTGACACCAAAATGACCGACAGTCATTTTGTTGTCACCCCCTCTGAAATGTCGGGCACTCTGTCATGGATCTCGGGCACTCTCTCACATTTGCAGGAGAGAGGAGGGGACACGGTGACATACCTTACCCCTGCCAGGTGAACGTCCTCCTCTCTCTGCCGATGTTCTATCAAAGTTTGTGACTAGGTTGGAATGTGTGACCGGTCACATGGTCACACATTTTAATGTAATCCCGTCCAGTTTTTCGGCGGTGGAATGTGTGACCGCCAATAGGTCAAGAATTCCAACGCCTCCCAAGCCATTAACGCAGCTGTTCCAGGGCATATCGGAATCGCAGATCGTATGTGCAGGAGAACTGATCTGCCCTGGAACAGCTGATCGGTCCTGAAATGTCACTTCTATCCGACTTTGTGGAATATGAGATCGCAGTCACAAAGTCGGAGAGAAGTGACCACTCAGGGCCGATCAGCTGTTCCAGGACAGATCGGTTCTCTTGCACATACGATCTGCGATGCCGATCTGCCCTGGAACAGCTGAGAAAGCGTAGGAGTGCTTCACCTATTGATGGTCACACATTCCACCGCTGTAAAACAGGGGGCGGGATTACGTTAAAATGTGTGACCACGTCACCGGTAACACATTCTAACGTAGTCACGGACTTTGATAGAACACCGGCGTCCATCGCCAAGATGGCCGCCGGCGGGTATCACCAAGATGATTACGCATGCGTGATGACGTCATTGCGCATGTGCGTGATTTCACCCAGTACCCGCTCCGGGTGACACCCAGCCACAGGACGCCCCTGTTGGGGATTAGTTATTTTCTTGTTTTTGTTGTCCTATAAGTATGCAATTCTGCTTTTCAGGTAGATATCATATTGATTCATGAAATGGAGGCGGAGTCTATGTCTCCGGGTTCTCAGTTTAGTATCTCTTGCAGCAGACTGATGACTTCATCTCGGTTTAGGCAAAGTCACCGGATTGGAGGTCGAGGGCGGCTTTTTAATGTAAAGGATGGAGCTCTTTGTGAAAATGATACCGTTGCTTTATATTCAAAGAGAATCTGTTATGACTTTGTATACAGCAGATGTTATACTTTTATTTTCAAGGTCAGGACAAAAAAAATATATATTTTTTCATAAAACAATTTTAAGTTAATAGTCAAAAAATAGTTAAAAACTTACAAAGAGTTTTAGACAAACTTGACCCTTAACATCGTTTCTCTTAACGAGGAATAGAAAGTAGCTGACAGCATTGTAGGAGGCGCGCTGTCATTGGTCATGTGACCCACATCCCCCTAACACTGCTGACAGCAGGGCTGGTTGCCATCAAGAGTGCTCGAGACTACCCTGAGCCGTCCAATGTGAAGACATACAGGTAGAGCTACAGCAACATTGTACTGCATACACATTGGGTACATCCTGCACTACGAAAGTGAATCGTGATCCGAAGAGCTTACAATCATTTTCGGAGAAGGGAAGGGACCAGCAGAGGAATCTGACAGCTCCGGCTCTACATCTGGGCAGCAGAGGTAGGTGTAACTTTACACGGCACCCAACCTTCTCTCCTCCCTCTACTCAAAATAAAATGAATACTTTAAGGTGGTGGTG
>NW_017307510.1:337539-339555 GCF_000935625.1 Nanorana parkeri
GGGTTCCTTTAACTAATAATATGGCTGTGCTCCGTTCATTACTTTATTATGCCATGCTGCCCTTTATTACAAGGAAGACTAACCAGCAAGGACCTGTCCATGGCATTGTGTTGCACCACGCTTCTTCATGCTAAGTGCCCAGCAACACACTTTATTATTCAAAGTCAATGGCACTCCAACGCACCTGCCTGGGGAATTTACAGTAGCACAGCGCGTGGTGCACTAACATGCATTGTGTTACGAGCCGCTAACATAGGACATGCGGTACTTAGGAAATAAATACATGTTGGAGATACGATCAATGGCGTAACAATAGCCATAGCGGCCCATGCAGCTGTTATGTATGGGGCCCAGGGGTGAACGGGGGCCCCAATAAGGATTGCAGAAGTTGCTTCTGACACTGACATTAATATCTGATGTAACTGCACACTGGGAGCTTCTCATAATGTGCATTAGAAGCTGCAGCAAGTCACATAGAGCTCCGCCTCATTTCCTCAAAATACTGCAATATGGCCACTAAATGGCGCTGATGAACATAGGACATAAATACCTGTTAGTAAGGAGATACAATGTTACAATTCTAGAGACGGCTGGAGGGGATGAGCATATAAATGTAACCATTGCTATCCCTGTAGTATCCATGGTTACAGTTATATGCTCATCCCCTCCAGCCGTCTCTAGAATTGTAACATTGTATCTCCTTACTAACAGGTATTTATGTCCTATGTTCATCAGCGCCATTTAGTGGCCATATTGCAGTATTTTGAGGAAATGAGGCGGAGCTCTATGTGACTTGCTGCAGCTTCTAATGCACATTATGAGAAGCTCCCAGTGTGCAGTTACATCAGAGGAAACCATTTCAGTCCAGGAGAGGAGCCGGTACTACTGTGCAAGACTGAAGGGAAGGACGGAGGTCAGATAGAAGACTAAAGGGAAGGACGGAGCTCAGATATAAGACTGAAGGGGAGGACGGAGGTCAGATAGAAGACTGAAGGGAAGGACGGAGGTCAGATATAAGACTGAAGGGAAGGACGGAGGTCAGATAGAAGACTGCAGGGGAGGCTGGAGGTCAGATAGAAGACTGAAGGGAAGGCCGGAGTTTAATATCCTAGGTTTGCTTTTTAGAGGTGGGGTAGGCTTTTGAACTTCATTTTTTTTAAAGAGATCAGCTGACAGTCATGCGCAGCAAAAGGCTATGGCACCCAACTACCACTGCAGGAGCAGGAACCATAGCTACTAGTTGCCCCTTGGAGCCCCATTAATCAGAGCTCTGGGGCCACTTCAGAGATCATAGTCCGCACTCTCTGTCCAGTCACAGGCTGAAGGTGATGGATCTCTGTGTATTGGCACATCAGCCTGTAGCTCTCAGGAGTGCGTAATACAGGGTGACAACACTGCTTCCACAATGAGACCCTGCAGCAGCAGCAGTGTTGTCACCCTATAACAGGAAGCAGGATCACCAGATAAAACAAATGAACCCAAAAAAGACAGCACAAGACATTAATAAAAAGAAACCAGTGATTATATATGATTTTGTCACGCACCTTCACATACAATGTATGATCGGGAGACACTGCATACTTATCACACGTATAAAACAAATCACGGAGCTCATAAAGAAATAAAAGCGTGTTGACTTGTCCCAATGTATCGCTTTTCTATTGTGTCTTTAAAGTTTACAGTGTGTGCAGAGCCGCGTGTGAGCCATAAAACGGAGAGATTTCCTTCTCCTATCTACGGACAAATGTTTGCTGAGCCGATTCCTATTGTACCGCCACAATGAGGAAAGTTATTATATATCATTCGCTCCATTTGTTGTAATTAGCTGAGAGCTTTAGCTCCTTAAAGAGACCCTGTCACCAGGCCGTCCATTGCAACAAAAATCTTCCCCAGCAGACTCACTCAAGTCATTAAGCTGCTACATGAAAGGTTATGTAAGGAGGTAAGAGGCGGGGTGGAGGAGCTGGATCAGCACAGACAGTAGTTAGACACTCCCAGAAAAGGGGAGGGGTGGCA
>NW_017307510.1:339632-340630 GCF_000935625.1 Nanorana parkeri
GGGGGGCTCAGTGAATAGCAAGTTCAAAGGCCCATTGCAAGTGAATAAAAAAAGAATAATTTATGGAAATAAAAGACACTGGTAGTAAAAATCCCAATTACTTGATTTTTGGGTGATTTAGATGATTTTGGCCATCAGAGTGAGGAGATCTTGTGGCAGAAAAGGGTACTGCGGGGGTAGGGGGGATCCTCCCAGCTGACCTTTTCCTTTGGTTCCCCAAACATGTTATCAGCCACAGGATGAAATATCTCCAGCAGGTAAAATTCTGCAGTACTGGTAGAGGACTCGGGGGGTGTAAACGTGCTCTGTGTACCCTGGAAGTCACAAAACATAATCAAAATTTATTTTTATAGCACCCGGACATGTTCAACTTTCATCTTACTCTTAAATTGTATCAAAGTGTATCCATGACAACAAACTCTATTGAAAGAGGCGATAGTGCCATCTAGTGTTTACAATAGAATAATACATCACATACCACTGTACTGTACTATACTATACTGTCTACTGTACTATATTATACCATACTGTACTATACTATATATATATATATATACTATATTATATCATGTACTATACTATATTATATCATGTACTATACTATATTATACCATACTGTACTATACTATACTGTCTACTGTACTATATTATACCATACTGTACTATACTATATATATATATATATATATATACTATATTATATCATGTACTATACTATATTATATCATGTACTATACTATATTATATCATGTCATATCATGTACAATACTATATTATACCATACTGTACTATACTATACTGTCTACTGTACTATATCATACCATACTGTGCTATGCTATATTATACTATCTCATGTACTATACCATACAATACCATACCATACTATACTATACTATACTATACTGTACTATATTATACCATACTGTACTATACTATATTATACCATACTGTACTATACTATACTGTCTACTGTACTATATCATACCATACTGTGCTAT
>NW_017307510.1:341630-344771 GCF_000935625.1 Nanorana parkeri
TATATATATATATATATACTATATTATATCATGTACTATACTATATTATATCATACCATCTAATGTACTATATTATACTATCTCATGTATTATACTGTACTATACTATATTATACTATCTCATGTACTATACTATACTGTACTATACTATACTGTCTACTGTACTATATCATACCATACTGTGCTATACCATAATGTACTATACTATTCATCATCACAATACTACCACGTACTATATTACTATACTATACTATTCCATACTATACTGTACTATACTATACTGTACTATACTATACTGTACTATTCCATACTATACTATACTATACTATACTGTACTATACTATACTGTACTATACTATACTATACTATTCCATACTATACTATACTATACTATACTATACTGTACTATACTGTACTATACTGTACTATACTGTACTATACTATGCTATACTATACTATACTATGCTATACTATACTGTACTATGCTATGCTATACTATACTGTACTATGCTATACTATACTGTACTATGCTATGCTATACTATACTGTACTATGCTATGCTATACTATACTGTACTATGCTATACTATACTGTACTATACTATACTGTACTATACTATACTGTACTATACTATACTGTACTATACTATACTGTACTATGCTATACTATACTGTACTATGCTATACTATACTATGCTATACTATACTATACTATACTATACTGTACTATGCTATACTATGCTATACTATACTATACTATGCTATACTATACTGTACTATGCTATACTATACTATACTGTACTATGCTATACTATACTGTACTATGCTATGCTATACTATACTGTACTATGCTATGCTATGCTATACTATCTCATGTCATACTATACATCATCATAGTAGTACTATGACATACTATGGGATACTATATTATATTGGGTGACATTTACATGGTATTCTATTCTATATCAGGGTAATATGCTGCCTGACATTCTTCCTCCTGCCTGCAATGTCACTGTCACCATTGTACACTTTGGTAATAATCGGAATCTCCACCCTGAAATGAATAGAACATCATTGTACATAATATTCTGTATAAAAGTACAATGAAAGTGTATATAAACCTTTACAATAAACTTCTTGTATTTGCTCCCTTTTGGTCTATCACATTTATACCACTGACAGTGTTTTGTTAGATGTTTGATAATTATAATCACAATACCTGTTGATCCTGCCAGAAAGTGAATGAGCTAAAAACTTCCTGTACTCTGTGGTCTCTGCAGCACTGATATTGGTACTCATTGTTCCCAGCTGTCTCAATGGGCTACAAAACCCTTTCCCTACATTATAGATAAGAGGAGAGATGTTCCTTTGCCCTACCACACTTCCTGTGCTAGAGTGACAACATTGCTTCTCCATAGATTCAGTGAGTGAGCGTTTTCACCCTGAGACAGGAAGTGTGTTACTGGTGGGATCCCCAACTGGAAATAAAGGGAAAATAAGCCTGAGAAAAGAAAACTAATGCAGCCGTCACATCTAAGGATTGGTATGCTGCAATATGTTATATTTTTGTTCTTGGGTTTTAGATACATTTCAACCTTTATTCCCCAATATCGATAAAACTTCACCTATATGCAGCTAAAACTTGAGTCAATGATCTCATATAGAAATCACACCCATTGTCATGAATAGGGTATCTTATATCTGATATAATTGACTCTAAATAGGAAATCCAAACCTCTCACTTGTCTCCTCCCAATGCATTGCACTCAGATCACTGGGGTAGACTGAGGAGTGCCTCCTCCTGCCTGCAGCAGTGTGATCAGGGGGGGTGGGGGGGGACTGAGGAAATGCTTCCTCCTGCCTGCAGCAGTCTGATCACTGGGGGAGGGGAGACTGAGGAAATGCTTCCTCTTGTATGCAGCAGTCTGATCACTGGGGGATGGGTGATGGGTGACTGGGGGATGGGTGACTGAGGAAATGCCTCCTCCTGCCTGCAGTAGACGGATCACTGGGGGAGGGGAGACAGAGGAATGTCCCCTCCTGTCTGCAACAGACTGATGACATCATCTCCGTTGGATTGGAGGTCAAGGATGTTTTTTTTTATCATAGGTGAAGCTTTTCTGTGTAAAATGACACTATTGCTGTATGTTTAAGCCCCATGGTGCATGCAATGAAATAAACAACCTCTGTGAACGAAAAATAAAATTTGCATGAGGGTGCTTTTGGACCCCCACGAAGAGCAAGGGCCATGATTACCACCCAGGGTGCAAGGCTCCTCACAGGGGCGAGTTACACCTAAGCCAAAACAAGGCAGACACAGATTGTTAGGGATCAGCCGAAGCCGGTCCACCTATGGTCAGTCAAGGCTCTTTTGAAGAGAGTCCCCTGATTGGGTAGAGGCAAAAAGACGACCCAAAGGCCACAGACAGGGCCAGATTTACTCTCTCCGCTGCCCCAAGGCCAGGTTCCTCAATGCACCCCCTACCCCTCCCCATCCCACCGGAGAATGGCAGACCTGCATACAAGTGATCTTGGTGACTTTGCTGAGATCACTTGTGCAACACTAGTGGCGGCTTCCGCACTGTACATTTACCTCTGCGTGAAAAGAATTACCCACCTGGCGCCCGGAACTGCATGTCCCGGGCATCGGAAGATAGGAATTCCATACTTCTGCTGCCTCTCTACTCCCTGCTGCGACAGGGCCGGCGCTTGGTTGGCCTTGTGGGAAATCCGGGCCACAGAACCTCTCCCCTAACATAGGGGTGTGCCCCCCGGAGTCCCTCTGTCTGTCTGTGAGGGTCAAAAGTGAAGTTGTGCACTTTGGGGACCCAACTAAAGACCAAGGAAGGAACCACTGGGCACCAAACGGTTACTAGAGGTAGTATCAAGCCTCCAATAGATGTCCCCGGAGTTCGGTGCTCTGGCCACGGAGCAAGCTGACCACAGAGCGGCCTACCTTTTAGCGCTCACAGTTCTCATAGACTCCAATGTTAACAAAGCAGGCCTCGTTCTACCGGCCATAGCTCCAGTTCCTTGTGGGCCAGCAGGCTCAAATTCGGGGTGGAAGTAGGGAAGCATTAGGGCTTTGTGCCAAATTTGGGAAATAGGTCTCTTTCCGAGGTCCAGGGACAGCCTTGGATAGC
>NW_017307510.1:344830-350222 GCF_000935625.1 Nanorana parkeri
TGCGGCCAAAAACAGGAAATACAGGCAAACAACAAAAAATTCTGCCGAAAAGTAGCTTGTGTACTTACTCCAGTGACAGGCGTTTGGCTACAGGTGACAGGACTCTCATATGTGACCAGGGGCCATTGAACACAAAGGAAGTCCTCTGTTGTAGTCCTGAGTTGTGGCCATGACTGATGGATTCGTCAATTTTCGTCCCTCCGTTAAAACCCCAATAAACACACGGACTGCGCGACTTGGATTTTAACGGCCACAGCAGCCCTTTTATTAAGCCAAACAAAAACCAAAAGTAATAAACCAAATAATATACACAAATAATACTGTAAACGATTGTTGACCTGAGAAGGGTCTTTGGGTGCCCAACAGCCCAAAAAAGGCCTCTACTAACACTCCACCCATGTCCCCAGCCGCACCACAACAAGCTTGAGGACACTTACTACTTCCAGGTTCCCGAGGGGCCAGGCCCGCCCCTTTACAATTCCGGACACCAACAGGGGGAAGCACCCATACCAGCTGATGGCCCCCCATTTTGTAATCCACTCCGATTTTTGTAGACCCCCCAAAGACCCCCTAACCCACCAAGCTGCCGTGATAGGACCCCACAACCCCCATACTACAAAATTCAGGGAGGGACAACATGATTCTTTCGTCGATTTCCAGAAAAGGACGTCCCTCAGCCCTTGCAGGTCCTTCCCCTGCGGCTCCTCCCGGACACCTGGCTCTCACGCCCAATCAGGTAAGAGCAGCTAATCCCATTTTATTTTTAACTCTTTCTCCCGGGACTATTCCTCCCCCTAGTCCAGTAGCCCCTCCACTCAGGCTCTCCAGGGTCTGTCTTCAAATTGGATCTGACCTCTCTTTGGATCTGGTGCTCCAACAACACGTCTTCTGTGCAGTCCTCAAAACATGGAACGGCAAGCGTGTAGAACTGCAAAAGTCACATAAAAAAATATTAAGGTCGGCGTGTGGAGCCGGCCCGTGTGCGTGTGACATTTTTTGGCAGGGACAAGCGTGTCTATATTTGTACTTGTACGGGATCCAGGAGGCGTTGAGCTCACTGTAATATTTCAGCAGGAATTGTTTCCAGGTTGTCCGTATCTCTCTATTTGCAGTGATCATTGGACCTTGGAGCTATCAGGAGGGGAGGGCGAGGCTTACACCCATTTCTCTATAATAACTGCACTAATCATTTCCCTTCCAGTAACTTTTTAAGCAGCCCCGGGGACGTTAGAGTTTAACCAGCGCTGCATACCGGTGTCAAAGGGTAACGTCAGCTGAGCTGCCAACATGAAGATGGGGACATCCTTCATCCAATCGATCCACGCCGCCATCTCCATCCGCAACCAATGGGCTCGGGAGGCCATGGCCGAGATGCTGTCCACCTTCATTATGATGGTAGGAGACCGTTTGTGATTTCTGTCCTCCGTAGATTCAGTAAACGTACGCAATTCTGTATTTGCTGCTTTGGGAAATGATCTGTTTCATTTCCTATAGATCAGCAGGACTGTCTGTAGAATCTGCAAAAAACAGCAACTTTAGTGTATAGGGATGGGCGAAATTGGGGTAAACATTTGGCAAAAATTTGCCATTTTGGTGAAATGCATTGAAGTCAATTAGGAAGGTGAAATAAAGTGTATTTATAGCCAAACAGTTTTTTTTCTTTTTGAATAGACTAGTGAAGGGTTTGGACCTCTGGCAAGTGTCTGTGTCCTGCTTAGGAAATTCCTTTTTTTTATGTACTGGTCACCATTTTCACCAAAATCAAAAAATGTATAGTTGTCACCAGAACAGAAGGTGAAGGGAAATCCTCCAACGGGGACTCTTGTCCTGGTGATAATTATCTAAAAGAATTCCCCTTATTTTGTGGAGATTTCCTATCACAGGAAGTGAAGACAAATTTCCCCAACGGGACATAGGGGGCCATAAATCATCAGACAGGGTTTTTAAGTTAACCCTTCCCATCTCCATCCAAAAGGTTTGGGCTATATATACACTTTAATGTGGTTTTTGGTGTTTTTTTTTAAAGCAGACCTCTGACAAATATTGTCTAAATACAAGAGTGATGTGTGAGTCTTGGTGAGCTTTGTGCATTCCTTTCAGATCTGTGCAGTAATCCAGTGTGAGACTTGGAGCTTCTTGTAATAAAGACCGGTCACTGCTGCTCTCTCTCCTTATGCAAGGTGACTGGTCTTGTCTCCGCCCCCTCCTGTAGTAAATACCGGTCACTTCTGTCTCCCCCCTCTTGTGCAGTGTGACTGGTCTTGTCTCTGCCCCCTCCTATAATAAAGACCGGTCACTGCTACTCTCTCTCCTTGTGCCGGGTGACTGGATTTGTCTCCACCCCCTCCTGTAATAAAGACCGGTCACTGCTGCTCTCTGCTTGTGCAGAGTGACTGGTCTTGTCTCCGCCCCCTCCTATAATAAAGACCGGTCACATCTACTCTCTCTCCTTGTGCAGGGTGACTGGTCTTGTCTCCGCCCCCTTCTGTAATAAAGACCGGTCACTGCTGCACTTACTCCTTGGGCAGGGTGACTGGTCTCGTCTCTGTCCTCTCCTGTGATAAAGACCGCTCACTGCTCCCCTCTCTCCTTGTGTTTCCCCCTTTAGTTTGCTGCAGGCAGCCTATAGTGCCTCTCTGCTCTCTGCAAAGGCTATGTGCAGCACAGTGATGATGTCACTGATTTGTTATATCTCTTTTTTCAACCGGACTAACTGTGTAACTATGTAACTATGCTTACAAGTTAATATCTTCATTTTTAAAGGCATTTGTTACTCCTAAGGAGGATTTATATCCTTTATGGCTATTGAGGAATTGATGTACATGAATGTTTTTTAGCCTGGAGTTCAGCTTTAAAGGTGCAATGGACTTCAAATCTCTCCTGAGGATTGTGGAAGCTCATTTCAACTTTTTCAACTTTCCACAGAAGAAAATATACAAAAAAATGTTTTAAAAATATTTAAAACAACAGTATACAAATAATCAAATGCACACAAAAAGGGGGGAAACACAAATACAAAGAATTAAATAAACTACTCTAAATCCCCCCCTCTTCCAAAAAAAAAAAGCACTTCTAAAGAAAAGGAACTTTTGCATAAACAGCTTAATCAAATCTTTGGCAAAATTGATAATTTTTAGGCACATTTCCCAGAATCTCTTCAGTTATCCCAATAGGTGAGCAGATAAACAATTTTGATACACAGCCACGGAGATGCATGGCGACAATTACTAAAATTAATTGAAGTAAATGAGGGTCACACCTCGGGGTTAGTAAAAACATTTTCAGCCAATTAAGATTTGTACGGGTTTTTTAAAGTGCTGTTGAAACTGTGAGCATTACATGACATTACATTGTTCTTACTATGCTTGAGTTTAACTGAAAATGTCAAAAACAATTCATGAAGTGTATTAGCCCATTGAACCCAATCAGAATTAATCTTTCAATGGTTTAAGGCCAATAATGTGCACTCTGCTTGATTGCTATTGGTCACTGGTGGCTCCTGTGTATTGTATATCACCACGTCTCTTTGCCTTGCCTCCTTAGTAGTAGCTAGTAGTAGCTAGTATCATCCAACTGGACTTGTTCTGAAGACCTTTTGGAGGTTCTTCAAGCCACTTCTTTAGTTACAACTAACGCAGAGTCCGAAGATAAAGTCATCATCAGAGACTGAGACATCAGGAAGGCTTTGAAGGTTGTGGCTACCCAGACTTTTATTAAAATACCCACAAGGTCAAGCTAAAAACACGGGACCATCACACTAAGGGGAGAAGCAGAACTCATGGAACAATATGATTATCTAAAATGTAGCTGGAGTGTTGGAAGGAAGAACTGAGAAGGATCTTTAACAAACATCCCATCCCTGTGTACTTCAAGCCTAGCAATACACTGAGACAGAAGGTTGGACATCCAAAGACCAAAGACCCAACACCAAACACAAGAAAAGTAACTTGGTAATAGTTGTGTAGTGAGGAATGCAAAGATCACCAGGGGGACAAAACAACCAAACGAATGGCCCAGGAGGTCAGACTCAAAAGTCTTCATACATCTTAAGGAAAAGGGACATTCTTTCAGGCACAGTGAGGTGCACATTTTGGACATTGAGGACATCTGGTTTTCAAGTAGGATGAAAGAGGCCATCTGCATAAAACAGGAACGACCATCCCTTAACAGGGGTAGAGGCCTTTAACACCATTGGTCTTTATCATAGAATGTCGTTTTAACATATTTACCCCGGCAATTATGACACCTCCAGCCATGTGAATTGAAGGACTAACACATATGCAGACTCCAAGGTGTGAAAGAGGCCATCTACATCAAACTGGAACAACCATCTCTGAACATCCCATCTCATTTTCTATATATTATTCCATTTAAACATCTCTACCCCAGAAATGTAAGAACAATTAACACCTACAGTCAGGCGACATGAAGTATTAACACCTAAACAGGATGGATTCATGCAACTAGAAGAGGTTGGTTCCACAAATTTCACACCTCCTATCCTGTTCCTGGCAACCAACATCTAAACATTCCATGGTGATTGGATGAAGGTTTCTATGCTATCTGTGTGGATATAAATGCTGGGATTTGTTCCTGGCACTCATGAGAACTGAAGATGTGGCTATGAGAGGCTACCCCAGTTGACAGCCAGGCAGTGAGAAGGACCTTTCAGCAGGAAACCTCAGCAATAACCTTATAGTTTCTCTTGTGACAAGGTTCCTTTAAGCTACCAGTGTGTATCTGGGCTGTGGGTGATACAGCCTCCATGCTCGATTATGAGTTGACCTCAGTGCTGCAATGCTAAACACTAAGCTGTATTCTAAAAGTGAACGGTTCCTTTCATAAATCTGCAAACAGTTTGAAAATAACTTGGAATATGATAATTACTGCCCTTCTTGTCATGCTGGGCTCTTGTCTCATGAGGCCATTGGTGTATATAAACACTGTGCTCCCAATGGTGGTTGCTTTGTGCATGAACGGTGGTCTTTTCATTTGAGCTGTCCATTCTGGATGGATATATGTGACCAGGGGCGTAACTAGAAATCACAGGGCCCCATAGCAAATTTTTGTATGGGCCCCTGTGATATCTAGTTACACCCCTTGAAGAGCCCACATAGCTCACCTGAGGGTGACCCTGCAGAGCCCACCATAGACTCTCTATGGTGGGCTCTGCAGGGTCACCCTCAGGAGGGCTGGTCACACTCCTTACCTGTCCGCCTCTTCTTCCTCTGTCTTCCCTCCTCCGTCGCCGGGCCTGCTCCGAAGAGACTGAGTATTGTCTTGTGTCCTGCCATACTCTGTGTAATTATCTGAATATGCCTGGGCAGAACAATAACCCCATTTACAATTAATTAGTGTGCAACTCCCGTGGACAGTTCTTCCTTCCTGCCCC
>NW_017307510.1:350330-362341 GCF_000935625.1 Nanorana parkeri
GTTCCGCCACTGCTCTCTGTTATTGTTTGCATCTGCTTGCTGCTGGGTATGACCTTGCCACAGAGCAAAGCACCCAATAATGGTGTGAAATAAATATTCTTTGCTATGAAAAACCGCTCTAATTTTTAATATCAACAGATACTTATGTGTTGAGGTTCTTCAAAGTTACGTACTGTATAGATCAAATTCAAAGGTTGAAGCTGAGTTTCACAAGGGCTAAGCTCACTTGAAGGGTATTAAGTAGTCACTTTGCAGTGTTTGACCACATGCACTGACTTAGCTGCATATGTGGCTGGTACGGGTCAACTTTAGACATAGCAAAGGGCAAGTTTGGTAACACAACTATCCAACCCTCCCCCCATGCCCAAGGTGCTAGGTGTCATCCTTGACTCGGACCTCACCTTTCTGCCCCACATCCAATCCCTATCCAAATCCTGCCTCCTTCACCTTCATAACATGCAAAATTACTCATCCACTCACTTGTTATCTCTCGTCTTGACTATTGCAACTCCCTCCTCATTGGACTTCCACTACACAGGCTCCTCCCCCCTTCAGTCTATCATGAATGCAGCTGCCAATCTCATTCACCTGACGAACCGCTCAGTGTCTGCAACCCCCCTCTGTCAATCCCTGCACTGGCTTCCATCCCCCGCCTCTCTCTGCCAATCCCTCCACTGGCTTCCACTCGCCCAAAGGATAAAATTCAAAATATTAACAATAACTTATAAAGCCATCCACAACTCTGCCCCCGGATATATCTCAAACCTTGTCTTTAAAGCATCACCATAACCGTCGGCTCCGCTCATCCCAAGACCTCCAGCTTTCCAGCTCCCTTGTCCACTCCTTCCATACTCGCCTCCAGGACTTCTCTAGAGTCTCTCCCATCCTCTGGAACTCTTTACCCCAACCTGTCTGTCTATCTCCCACTCTGACTGACTTTAGACGATCCCTAAAGACTCATCTCTTCAGGGAAGCTTATCCCACCTCAACCTAACCACTGAACCATCACATTCTCAAACAATTCATCTCCACACAGCTCCCTCCTCATGTATCACTGGCCCCTCCATTTTATATTGTAAGCCCTCAGGGGCAGGACCCTCCTTACCATCTTGTCTTGAATTGTATTGTGATTGTAATGTCTTCCTTATATTTTAAAGCGCTGCACAAACTGTTGGCGCTATATAAATCCTGTATAATAATAATGTCAAGGACCTGGTTTGTATGTTTAGAATTGGGTTTTATTTTTGCTGGAATGTTTTGGAACTTTAAGTGTGTTGAGCCACTTTAAAGAGAACAAGTATAATCCATAGAGGGCAAAACGACAGGTTCACTTGACTGGCACCTCTCCCAGCTGCACATCACCTACACTTCACTCCATAGTGTTCTTTTCAACCAAAGGGATGAAAGTGAGGAGGCCATGTGCAAGCACTGAATGTAAGAAAAGCCCAGCACATGACCAGATGGTTGTGCGTAATCCTGTATGTAGAACTGTTGGCAAACATGCATTAGTGTGCAGGCGCATACAGGTGAGACTCGAATAATTAGAATATCGTGCAAAAGTAATTGCAGAAAGTGCTGCAAAAGGGGCCCAAACCAAGTACTGAGTACATATGCATGCTTGTACTTCTCAGAGGTCCAATATTGTTCTATGTACAATCCTTGTTTTATTGATTGCATGTAATAATCTACTTTTTTGAGGTTGTGGATTTGGGGTTCTTGGGGTTTTCATGAGCTGTAAGCCATAATCATCACAATTATGACCAATCACGGCTTGAATTATCTTGCTTTGCATGTAATGAGTCTATCTCCTATATTAGTTTCACCTTTTAAGTTGCATTAGTGAAATAAATGAACTTTGCACGATATTCTAATTATTCGAGTTTCACCTGTATATGGACTTGTGCGCAAAGGAATGTGCATGGAAACACGCGCACACAAAAGATACGTTCACGGACCAATGGGGTGGCGCACAGGAAGTCACATAGGATGTGCACTAATAGATAGGCCTATATAAACAAGCATGTAATGTGCACAAGTTGCTGCATGATCTTTAGCTTGTTCCTGCGATCTGACCTGCCTGTTTGATTCCTTGATTGACTACTCTTTCTGTACGTTGCCTGCCACTGTGAACTTGGCTTGTTCACTCAATTTTGCCGTCTGCCTTGGACCTCACTCATCCATTGTTCTTGACCTCGGCCTGTGAGCCCAGGACCTCTCCTGGTTCCTTATTCTGTACTTCCCTGCTCGGGTGGTTTGACCTCAGACTATATCATTGACCTGCTTCTGTTTCCTGATCTGGACCAATCTTCTTGGTTCCTAGACCCGACACAGTGTCATCTGCTTCACCGGCACTCATGCTACTTTGCGTCCACGCGTTCCATGTTCCCACTCCCTGTTGGACAGAAGGCACAAATGAAGCCCCCTCATGCGCTTGGTCTCTAATCAGGTATGTGACAATGAGTCACAACTTATACAAGGTGTGACGGTGCTGGATGACTAAGTGGCCACGTAAGGGAGTGAATGTCATGCTACCCATGCCCAGAAGTACCGGAGATATCTCTTCCCACTTGGCATCGGAATGGAGCGGCAGCAAGTGAAGTGTAGGTGATTATGTGCTGCTAGCCAGGTCTACACTTAAGTAATCCTGTTGCTTTGCAGTTCATAGGTAACACAAAAGGTCACTTTAATTGTACCTTGGCTGTTCCCCTTCATGATAACACATTTCCAATGAAAAATGATGTGTTGGCTCAGTTATTATACACTGGAATCTTCCTTGTCCAGTCGGGGCTGGTCTGACACAGTTCAACCATTGCTGGAGACTATCACCTTGTGACTTACTGCAAAGTTACAATGTAGCAGTCTGATCATTGGGGGAGGAGAATGAGGAAATGCTTCCTCCTGCCTGCAGCAGACCGATGACTCTTCTCTGCCTTGGCAAAGTTACTGACAGAATATGAAGGATGTTTTGTATTACATGGCATTGTTGCTGTATATGGAGACATGTCAGGAATTTATTTATGCAGACTTGCAAAGTTAATGAAGCTCCACTTTAAGAACGGAAGTCTCCATATGTGTACACCTGCAATATAGGTGAAATCACACGCCATTGTCAAGGTTCCTATATACAATGTGATCAGGAAACAAAGTCTACTTAATTCTACGAAGTGTGCTCCGCCTGAGAACTTGTACTTTGACTCCTGATTTGACTCCTAATTGACTTCTAATATCCTTATAATTGAGAGCAGAGTCATATATAATGCACAGGACTTTGTCTTGGCCGTGGTGTTCCTACTGTATAGGAAACAAGTTGGTGGTGATAAACTACACCTATGTTGTTGGGACTCCGGTGAAGTGTTTAGCTTTAGCTGTTATTAATTAACTTGCACTCATAGACTCTTTATTATTGCAGATTGTCCCACACAGATAAATGTTTTCACAACCGTTATGTAACATACAGCAGAGTGCAGAGCTCTACATATGGGCACAATGCAATGCGTTCATTCTGCTGAGAGGTGATCTTAGGGTGGGCACTCGCAAACTCTAATTCCACTTTGATGTCACCCTCGTCATCTGCAGCAAGCATTTCCTAAGTGCTTTCAGCTGGCCATAAAGGAATATGCAGATTAATTACTGATACCCCTAAAATACTACTACAAAATGTTTTGTAGTATATTTATATTGCATTTTGTTCTTTATCATTAGTGATGAGTGAACTGGCCTGGGTTCAGTTCTCTTGGATGTACACCAAACCCTACCAAAGTCGAGGTTGGGCAAACGCCCAAGCAAGCCAAACCTAGGGCAGACTGTATTCCGCCTGGGTGGCCCACACAGCCTCATTGGTTGCTAAGACGTTGGTGGCCCACACAGCCTCATTGGTTGCTAAGACGTTGGTGGCCCCCCAGCATCATAGGTTGTAACAGTGCTCTCATCTGGGTCCTAGCAACCAATGATGCCATGTGGTTCAGCCACCAGTCAACCATTGATAGTGGGGGGAACTTACCAAATCATGTGCCCATTCAACAAACTGGGAACAGCTTGAGTTGGAGTTGAACACATGGTTGACCTGAAACCGAAGCTCATCCCTATTAAACTCTTGCAGCAAATGGTAGAAAAAAAAACTATGTCTTTCAGTTGCTCACATTAGTTACAGTGAAGGCATTTGTTGGCTGTTACAAGTGATTTTCCTGGCACATCATGGCAGTAAATGATGGGTTGTGCATCCGCTCCCTCAACCCCATAGCATCGGCTATCTTTAAGTTTGAGAGGGTCATCCAGAAGCACCGTTCTCTTTTGTGTCCTACAGGTCAGCTGGTTTCAACACATACACTAGTGTCCTGGCTAGTCAGGGTAATCCAAAAAGCCTACACTACACCTAGACCTGTCAGTGCAGGAAGAGCTAAAGGCACGTTCCAGCAGGCCTATAGCAATTCTTGGGCAGTGTATTGCAGGGTGTCCTCTGAAACTCGCATGTGTGCCGCTAATTTCACATTACAGAACAAATCTGGCTTGTCTGATGATGGTCGAGTTTAGCAGAGCTATTGTGGAGCAGTCTGCTTCTTCTGTTCTAACGCATTTGTTCTGTTGCACCCTCCTTTGTTGTGTGAGTTAGTTCCAGAATCCCATTATATGCTGCCATGATGGACCAGAATATTGAATACTCACTTTTATGTAATTTTCTTTTCCAGGTGCATCCTTATGGCAGCATATAGAATACCGCTCCTCGTGGTCATAGTTGTTGAGAAGAGTGTTTCTGGCTGACCATCGATAGCTATACCTATGGGGTTAAAGCCACAACCCATCGTATGCTGCCAAGAAGATGCACAAGGAAAGAAAAATGACAGCAAGGTGATGATAGAATTATCCAGAATGAGCAGCTGGTGACCAGGGGATGCTGCTTACAGTGTGAAAACATAGCCAGGAGAAATGCTATGTGAAAGCTTCTGCTAGAGGGTTGTAGATGCTGGTAATTAACCACTTGCCGCTGGCGGAAGCCGGCCCTTCAAGTGGCCATGATGCCGAAGGCCAGTAGGAAGAATTTTTGTTTATTTGGTCACTGAGATTGTCCTATCGGCTCCTAACCATCGGTAGTTGACTGTTGTAAACTGTTGATTTAGCACTCTGCAGAATACAGAGGATTAGTGCACTGTAGCTTGATAAGCTGTTGAGGAACAAACCATCACTTGAAGTCTATGAAGACCCAGCTTTATATCAATATTGATACAAAGAGTTCAAGCATGTAGATACAGTTTATTCCCTAAACCCATTAGTCCACATTTTTGCTGTAATATGTCCAGATAAGGTGGGGATCAATCAAACAAACAGCAGGCTTGTAATATATGCAGTATTTATCTAAAACAGCCTTTCCCAACCTTTAACATGGAGCAATCCCTAAAAGAATTATGAAATAAGACAAATAATAATAACAACAATAATAATAATGGCCAGAAAAGAAGTGAAAATTATAGTGCTCCCTTACACTGGTGGTCAGTGGATAAACGCCCGCTCACAGTGGTGGTCAGTGGGCAAAGGTCCCTCTTACATCGGTGGCCACTGGGAGAAGGTCCATCTTATAGTGGCGGTCAATGGAAGAAGGGTCCTCTTACATTGGTGGTCAGTGGGAGAAGGGTCCTCTTATAGTGGTGGTCAGAGGGAGAAAGATCCTCTTAAGGTGGTGGTCAGTGGGAGAAGGGTTCTCTTACATTGGCGGTCAGTGGGAGAAGGGTCCTCTTATAGTGGTGGTCAGAGGGAGAAAGATCCTCTTAAGGTGGTGGTCAGTGGGAGAAGGGTTCTCTTACATTGGCGGTCAGTGGTAGAAGGGTTCTCTTACATTGGTGATCAGTGGGAGACATTTTCTCTTTCAGTGGTGGTCAGTCGCAGAAGGGTCCTCTTACAGTGGTGGTCAGTCGCAGAAAGGTCCACTTACAGTGGTGGTCAGTTGCAGAAAGGTCCTCTTACAGTGGTGGTCAGTGGAAGAAGGGTCCTCTTACATTTGTGGTCAGTGGGAGAAAGTCCCTCTTAGTGTGGTGGTCATTGGGAGAAGGGTCCTCTTACATTGAAGGTCAGTGGGAAAGGCTCCTCTTACACTAGTGGTCAGTGTGAGAAGGTCCTTCTTATAGTGGTGGTCAATAGAAGAAGGTTTTGTTACGATGGTGGTCAGTGGGAGAAGTGTGCTCTTACAGTGGTGGTCAGTAGGAGAAGGGTTCTCTTACATTCCCAGATAGCAAGGATAACTTGCTACAAACTTGTGGTGCTGTGAAATTGTAAGTTTGTTAACTTGCTGCACATATTCCTGGCAAGTTGTAGATTTGCAGAACACTCGCAGCACAAGTTCTAGTTGACACTTTTTTTAATTTGTAGCAAATTTGCTTGGCAAGTCTACAGCAAGAGTCCTGCAGGTCTTAGCAAGAGCTCTGCAAGCTCGTTGGTCCGGAGACTTGCAATGCGGACTTGATGTAATTGTGCAACAAAATTGTGAAGCTTGGCAAGTCTGCAATAGTTTAGCAAGTCATTCTCAAACTTGCAGCTCAATTGCTTGCTATCTGGGTTGGTGGTCACTGTGGTCAATGGAAGAATCCACCGCCCTCTGGGACCATTTAAATCTCACTCCACCCTTAAATTTCACCCAAATCACCTTAATTTTGCCTTTCCCATTGACTCAGATGCTTTTTACCCAATAGCAAAAAAAAGTCAAAATGTCCCAATTTTTTTACAATTCTGTGAAGTTAAATCCCCTGATTTCCCTCATACCTACTAGAGATGAAATATTTAATAAAAACAGGTTCACGTCAAGGCCGGGGTGGGTAGTGTGCGTGGAGGACGGGGTTAAAGATCTGCTAAAATTGATTCTGCAAAACAGCTGATATGGGCAGATTGGGTAGAATTTCCTCCATTGACTCATCACCAATCACAAGCCAAATCTGCTGCATTGCTTGAAATGTCAGGCCGTGCGCAGCCTCCCTTAGCATGTGACCTATAATGGTCTCTAATAGTCCAAAACAGCACTTCACAGATGTGTCACAGGCTCATTCTGTCTCATACCAGCTTCCAAGCAACTCATGTGAAAAGCCATTAATCGTTCCACCATTATCTATCAAGATAGCCGCTGTAAACAAACATTTCCATCCAGCTTATCTCTGCACTAGAAGATCTGCCAGTACACAAGTGGCATCAACAACCCTTCCCAAATGTGTCTCTAGACACGGGGACTGTGTACAGTACAAGCAGGCTTATTCACTATCCAGACACGGGGACTGTGTACAGTACAAGCAGGCTTATTCACTATCCAGACACGGGGACTGTGTACAGTACAAGCAGGCTTATTCACTATCCAGACAAGAGGACTGTGTACAGTACAAGCAGGCTTATTCACTATCCAGACACGGGGACTGTGTACAGTACAAGCAGGCTTATTCACTATCCAGACAAGAGGACTGTGTACAGTACAAGCAGGCTTATTCACTATCCAGACAAGAGGACTGTGTACAGTACAAGCAGGCTTATTCACTATCCAGACACGGGGACTGTGTACAGTACAAGCAGGCTTATTCACTATCCAGACACGGGGACTGTACAGTACAAGCAGGCTTATTCACTATCCAGACACGAGGACTGTGTAGTGTGTACGGAGCAAGTTGGCTTATTCAATCGGGTGTGCAATGTGCAGTGACACTACAATGCACATAGATCAGGTGCATTGCCATATGTTGTGGCAATGTGTGTAGTTTAGCATGCACTGCCACAACCCACACGTGTGAATGGACCCTGTGACACGGGGTCATAAAACATTTCAGGCAAATCCTTCACATCTCAAGCGCGGCGTTGTGTGTTTGTGGTCTGCGCTGCAAATGTCACCTATGAAGTGTTGACAGCCATGCCTTATCTCCTGTCATTGAGTCCATTAACCTTTCCCCGAGACGGCCAATTTCCTGACATTTCTCTTCATTAGCTGACAGCGCTGTGGACTGGTTGGTCTCCCTGAGTGGTTCTGTTTCTGTGTTTGCTGAGGCTTTAACACGGGGCTTATAACCTCCGCTCTGTATCATGGCGACCTCCTGGCAGAAAAGCCTCAACAGGCGTGTGACCGCCAATGGTGCTGATGGCGCGTGTGGCATGAAATCTGTTTCACGAAGATCTAGATCACGGACATGGCGGGCAAATCGCTTTTGGCTTTTAAGTTAGCGCTGGCGTTGCTGAGTGAGCATCGTTGGAACATAAAACCTTTTGTACGTAGATCTAAGCTTGAACTGGATAACACTTAGTTTGCTAAATAGCTGTGTATCATGAACAACTGCCTCGTTTTTATCCTTTAAAACACTGTTTATGTTTTTTTTTAAATCCATTTTTGCACCTCAGTGCTGCTGATCTCCTGTAGCCTCTTTCAGCCTCTTCCTGACTACATAAATTTCCTCCAGCATTGGCTGTGCATCCTTGCTTTCGACCAACTTGCTGATGATGTAAGGTTACTATTAGTCCCCCTTTCCCGGGGACAGTCCTCGTTTTGACAGGTCTATCCCCGGGTAACAAAAACCCCCGGAGGTGTCCCTGGCGGCAGTGACTCTGCATCACTTACTACTGACCGCTGAACTCAGCATTACTTGCTACTGGTCCCTACTGATGACCCCCATACTCCACACGTTACCTACTGATGACCGCTGTACTCCATGTGTTACCTACTAATGACCCCTGTACTCCATGTGTTACCTACTCATGTCGTGGGGGGGTATATTACAATGGCACCTGGAAGTGGGGGGATATATTAGGCAGCAAGTGAACATTTTGTCCCTAAAGTTGATGTGTTGGAAGCAGTAAAAATGGGCACATGAACATCAGAGCTGGACCACGGAGCAATGGAAGAAGGTGGCCTGGTCTGATGAATCACATTTTCTTTTACATCATTGGATGGCCGTTTGCGTGCGTGTCGCTTACCTGGGGAAGAGATGGCATCAGGATGCCCTATGAGAACATGGCAAGCTGGTGGAGACAGTTTGATGCCTTGGGCAATGTTCTGATGGGAAACCTTGGGTCCTGCCACTCATGTGCATGTCACTTTGACGCATATCGCATATGACATACAGCTTCTGAACCAAGCGTGGCATCACAAGGACGTGGCGATACCACTCACACTACACAGAGATTTCCCAGCGAGCGGGACAACAATCTCAGGTCAGCAGACTGAGCCTGATCGTCACTAGCGTTGGGTAAGTCCGCAGTTAACCCTTTACACACCAAACGTACGCTGCCACCACATACTTTAACGGAAGCACATACCAATCTCAGCAAGTGCTGTGACAATTAAAAAAAACTTAAACAATGCCTGTGATAGCGCTGACCTCTCAGACAGGAATATGACAGGAGTCACTATACAGTAGCACTCTTTAAAGAGGCAAGGAGACTTTAAGTTCTTATTTAGAGCGTAGAGATAAGCTTAACGATTTTTAAGATTGTTCTTTAATTAAAAAAACGGTGGAGAAAAATATACAGAAAAAGTTATTAATAAAAAGAGACAAAATATATTATAACAGTAAAATAAAAGGGAATAAAAGGTGAATACTTAACAGTCCTGGTTTTATGAGTTCTGACAGAGTTCAGAGTTCAATAAGCAAAAGAGAGGTCTGAGTGGCTCTTCTTCAAGCAAAACTTGAGCAGATGATTTCCAGATATTAAAGAGGAACTCTTCTGGGATGTTACAACTTTCTTAATGTTGCCAGTGTTCCTTTTCTTGATGTTACAATCAAGAGCATCTCTAGCTGCCTCAGCAGCATCTTTTTGTCAGCCCTCTAGGGGTTGTCACAGAGTTGGCCCCTAAGGCTGGGCTGGGGAGGAAGAGCAGGAGGGACGAGCCTTTACGATGTCCCCCTCTGCTTCTCCCAAAATGGTTACATTCATAACTACCAGGATAGTGGAGTATTCTTATTCTGACAACCCCTAAATTATGATGCGTCATGACAGGAGCTTTGAATCAGGATCAAATTTAGCGTGAATATGAAAGATGGTTGTGCAAGGAGGCCAAATGTTGCCTGCCCAGCCCCAGAGGATTTTAATCTCTATGTTTTTGGTATGTGTTTGTTTCTGTCTCGACGAGACACAGCTATTTGTGCACTTAATTTTACAATATCACTGTCCAATTCCAAATGATGAAATTGAGTTGATATTTGTAACTCAGGTTTTTGACTTTTGGGTGAATGCCGAGTCACCTGGGTCATTGACTCTACCAGGCCCTCCAGTGTTTATCTAAAGCTGTCACTTGCTATTTTATTAGGGGATTAGCTGGGCACAAGCATTTCAATGCATTAGCAGTTTATGACACCGTTCATAAAGAAGTCATAGAAGCTGATCCCTATCATGTCCAGGGGAAGCTCTAGATACAGTTTTAGTGCGTCACTTAAGGACTATACAGATTACAGGCGCAGATTAGCAGATCTCAGAGACCTGAAGAAGAGTCAGGCTGAGGTCACCTACAATGAAAGACTGCATTTGCTTTAGCTAGATATAGTTAATATTAATAGACTCAAACCTCATTATTGTCACACCACCTACCTAAACATTGTTACTGACCAAGTTCATGGAAACGGTATTCCCTGATGGCATTGGCCTCTTTCAGCAGGATAATGTGCCCTGCCGCACTGCAAAAAGGGTTAAAGAATGGTGAATTTCCGTGGGCGGACTACCAGCGTGTGGCAGCATTTTATATGTGCTCTGCGTAGCCCAAAAATACACAACGTGCAGCCTGGCTTGCTTACCCCTTAGCTCCACCTGATAGCGCTGTGAGACGGGAGGGAGAGATTGTAAGCCCCCAGGGGCAGGGCCCTCTTTACCATCTGGTCTTGATTTGTATTGTGATTGTAATGTCTTCCTTATATTGTAAAGCGCTGCGCAAACTGTTGGCGCTATATAAATCCCGTATAATAATAATAATGCCATGTGGAGTCCGTCGGCTGCATGAAGTTCACTGGCTGGTGGAGCCTGGGTCCTTCCATTGTGTCCTGGACACATGCTGCCTGAGGGGTCTGTTAGCGAGAGTGCTCAGGCACAGACACCACTGACCTCCTTGTGGCTTCTGGAGAATGGTAAGGTACTGAGGAGTGCTCCCCATTTGGAGTTAGGGGAGAAGGAGAGGATGGACAGGAGAGGACCATCGTGGCAAGGGGGACACCAGACTGACTTGAACTGATAGGGTGGTGAGTGGCCCTAACTAAGGCGTCATTCACATACGAATCGGCCTGCACGTACAGCTCCGTGCTGCGCGCGGGGCCGTACCAAGTAGCTGCCGGGAAGGACATGTGCTGCGTGTGATTAGAACACAGCCCCCGTCCTTCTCTATGGGGCTATGCGGCCATACGCCCCCCTACGCTCACCTCATTTGCAGGTCCGTAGGGGTGCGGGTGATCGTATCCATACGCCGCCGGAATGGAACATGTATGCGTCCCGACCAGAAAACCCGCACCCCTCGGACCTGCAAATGAGGTGAGCGTAGGGGGGCGTACGGCCGCGTAGCCCCATAGAGGACGGGGGCTGCGTTCTAATCACACGCAGCACCTGTCCTTCCCGGCAGCAACTTGGTACGGCCCCGCACGCAGCACAGAGCTGTACGTGCAGGCCGATTCGTGTGTGAATGGGGCCTACGAGAGAGGGGACTTGGCAGAAGGATTTGAGGAGGGGACTGAGCAGGACTGCCTTGTGGATTGAGCTGCCTGTATCTTATCCATTCAGGCGGGACATTAAACTGCTTGTTGTTAGATATCAGACTTTTGCATTATATTGCTTGCTGGGTAAGTTGCTGTGGTCACTGACTTTGGTGGATTGAACTATGGTTTGCTGCCAATGGCCTGCGCCCCACAATACACTGTGCGCGCTTGTGAAACTCCCTGGAAGTCAGGAAAATTTGGGGGTTGGGTTTTTTTTTTTGAGTCCTGGATAAATTTGTTGGCAGACAACAACCTCAGGCTGCATGTAAACAAAATGCTAAATCTAAAACTAAAACCACTCAGAACACGGATCCCAAATCTTTTCCT
>NW_017307510.1:362436-365278 GCF_000935625.1 Nanorana parkeri
TAATACGACACTGGAAGGGGAGATAAGTGTAAATTCTTCCTTGATAACTAACTCCAGTATTGAGGAAGTTACCAAATAACTCCTGCCCCATATTGAGAAGAAATTTGATACTTTACAGAAATCCATTCAATCTGTCCTTGAACAAATATCCTCCAATAAGAAAAGGATTGTTGAATATAACAATGATTGAGCCATCTGGAGGACTGACTGCTAACCTCACAAAATCAGCTAACAGCTCAATCTCTCCTATGTGCCACAATGGGAGATAAACTCGAGGACCTTGAAAATAGACATAGGAGATCTAACTTGTGTTTTATTGGAATTCCGGAATCTATTAAGGGGCAAAAATCGCTTAAATAGCTTTCTGTTGATCTTATGTCTACATTGGACCTCCAATTTTTCAGGCGTTCCACAAAATAAAGGAACTCATAGTGAAGGGAGGAAGGGTTTTGATATCCCAGGATTTCTCAGCTGCTGTTTTACAGAAAAGGAAAACTTTAAGGTGTAAGGTATTATCAGAGAAGGGGATACGATTTTCCCTACTGTACCCGGCCAGGTTTTTTGGCAGGGAGAGGTAAAGCAATTTGATGATCCCGCACTGGCTAATGACCAATTACATCTGTAGGGTGCAATGGATTTTGGCTTAACACTGGGTGGCTTGAAAAGCTTGGTGGTCTATGCCTCATCAGCCAATTAATAGGAGTTTCATGGCCAGTGGTGCATGCTGAGGAAGTGTATAGATACTCAAGGATTGCCATTTGCTCAGGCCAGTCGGCCCCTGGGCTTGGCCTGTGGGGTGGCATGTACTAGTTTGGAGAAGTTGACTAGGTCTCAAGCCTGGAGGAGGCCCCATGTGGATCCAGGTGAGGTCATAAACTATCTGGGGAAGAGAACCAGAGGAGCCCTATGACTGTTGGAGGTGCCAGGAGATAGTATGGACCTCAGGAACAAGTCTGGCGTCTCTCACAGGGATGATCTCATGCTCATCCCTATTTAGCCGTTGTGCTACCGCAGTCAGGGCCGGATTTACTCTCCCTGCCGCCCCAAGGCCAGGTTGCACAATACGCCCCACGCCGCCAACCCCCCCTCCCCATCAATTGAGAATGGCAACCAGATGGCAGGGCAGCGGGGTTAGTTTCAATTTTTTTTACTGTTTCTTTATTTTTATCACTTTTTTTTTTTTAATTCAATTATTTCTTATTTTTTTTAAATTTGTATTTATTTAATTATTTTTTAATCAATGTAATTTTTTTAAGATTTTTATTTATCTTTTTACTTTTTTTATAATTTACTTTTTTGTAGTTTTTATCTTATTATTGTTTATTTTTTATAATTATTTTCTTATAAAAGAATAACAAGGGTATATGTGGGTAGGCAGGACCCATTACATGTATTGTTATGACATAACCAAGTATAGAATCTAACGGGCCATATGAGAGAGGAGAATCCCCGTGGAACTCGGCTGCAGATGTGAACCAGTTTGAGTTTTTAAGTTGATGTTCAGGTTCCTGGGACCTCGTATTAGTGTTAGGGAGGGAGGGGGTGGGAAAGGAAGGAGTAAGGAAAGCAGATATATGATAATTACATTGGAGGTGGCAGGGACCATTTATTCTTTATGTAATGTATATTTCCTCTAATACTGATTCATTACATTTTTTCGTACAGCTTGCACAAAAGTTATTGGAACGGGATTTACCTAATCTTATTGCGGCGGGGATTTTAATGCCACTATAGACCCAGCATTAGATCGTTCACAGTCACAAAGTCATGCCACTTATGTGTCTACAAAAGATTTGAAATATTTGTTGACTCACACTCCTCTTATTGATGCTGAAAGAGCTGTGAATCCTACGGAACGAGATTACACTTGTTATCCTAAATCACACTCTACATTGTCAAGAAAAGATCACATTTATGTCATTGAAACTCTTTTTACTAATTTCAACAGGGTGACTATTGGCAGTGTGACACTTTCGGACCACGCTGCCCTCGCAATGTTATTATCTTTGCAGAGTCCAATTCAAAGGGCTAGGATTTGGAGATTTCCTGTTTCTTGTTCCAAATCTTCTAATTTTCTTGAGTATGTTAAGGCACAATGGGCAAATAGTATGGATGATAATCTGGAAGATTGGGATACTCCTGTTTTATTGTGGAGGACGATGAAGGCGGTTATGTGGGGACATGAGATTGCATATGTGGCTAGAAGAAGAAAAGAGGCAAATAAAGAATACTTAGAGCTACAGAAACAGGTTACATCGACTTATAAGAATCATCTTGAATATAATACTTTGCAAGCTAGAATGGCCTGGCAGGAGGCAGTATTGCTTTTGAATGCTTATGTATCTGCAATAGCACAGAATAAGCTATATAGATGGGGGAATAAGGCTGGTTCACTGCTGACAAGGATCTCTGGTAGTCCTAGCCCTAGACGCTACATCTTGAAGCTGAAAGATCCTTAAAGGAGAACTATGGGGGTTAGTGCTTTTCCCCATAGTTCTCCTTAGGGTAACGGGAGGACACAAACTAGCTTCCTCCCGTCACCCTAAGCTCAGCGGTATACTGAGACGCCGCAGCTGAAGCGGATCCCGACAATTATGTTTGGATCCGCCCAGCTGCGTGAGTGACAGCTGGCTCTGCCTATCTAGAAAAATATTTCACTTTCAGAAGGGTTAAAACTCGGTGGGACAGGAAGTGCCAGTTAAGAGAGAGGAGTCAGCGCTGGGTCGGAGACCACCACCAGCACTGGAGGGACTCCTAAAACTACAGGAAAGAAGAAGATAATCAGATCAAGAGGCATCATTTAAGGCAAGTCCTTACACTAGCATTGGGGGGGGGGGGGGGG
>NW_017307510.1:365333-381700 GCF_000935625.1 Nanorana parkeri
TATCCTTTAATGTAACTTTAAGATCAGACCTGGATTATGGGAAATGCTCCATTGGTCTCTCAAAGTTGACTTCTTATTTTTCCAATATATCTACTACCGAGATCCTCCAAGCCTCTAATAGTGCATTGGATACAATCACTGCGTCCACCTATAGAGAAATGGTGTTAAGAGTCTATCATGGAGCCTATATCTCTCCGCTTAAGTCTTAGCTCATGGGTCTAAGTAGCTCCTGTAGATGTCTGAAATGCGGCCAGGAATCAGCAGGTTTATATCAAGCTTTTTGGAGCTGCCCTGTAATCATTTTGGAATGATATTGCCCAGTATACCCGGCACAAATTGGTGCCTCTGTTGGCAGCTAGGGCGATTTTTGGAATTTGAGATCTGCATGGAGTGAGAATCACTCCCGGATGTAGAAAGTTATTGTCTCTTATATCTTTGGTGGGAAAGAAATGATTCTGCATCAATGGATGTATTCTGAACCACCTTCTCTAACTCTCTTCGTGAGCAAGTTGATGAATGTTTTTTAAAATGATTGGACTTAGACAATGCTTAGTAAGGATACACAAACCCAAAAGTTTTTTCATGTATGGGAATCATTTATTGACTCTTTACCGACTATTACAAAATGAAAACGAATGCAATCTTTTATTTTGACACCGTGGTATACTAGGAGGATCATTTCCAACAATCCCTCCATTAGTTATAGTTGAAAAAAGGAGAGTGGCCCTATCCCTGAGATTGGTCACTGCAAAATGCAATCTTTCTTTTCTGCCACTGTCTTCATCTAGATAGTAAACCTGAATTGTAGACGTATGTTTTGTTGCATATTCTAAGATGATATTTTTTATGAATGTTTTGGTTTTTGTACTGCTTTTGGTCTTGAATAAAAATAAAGGAGTTAAGAATGGTTTGAGGAACGCAACAACGAGCTTGAGGTGTTGGCCTCCAAATTCTCCAGATCTCAATCCAATCGAGCATCTGTGGGATGTGCTGGAAAAAAAAGTCCGATCCATGGAGGCCGATCACCTCATCTTACAGGACTTAAAGGATCTGCTACTGACGGCTTGGTGCCAGATACCACAGCATACCTTCAGAGGTCTAGTGGAGTCCATGCCTGGAGGGGTCAGGAGAAGGGGGACCCACTCAATATTAGGGGGGTGGTCATAGAGTCATGGGTGATCGGTGTATATTCTAATTTTTGTGATTGTGCACACCATATACAACGGTTTTATTTTATGATATGTAAAATACATTTTAATTATTCAAATCTGTTTTATACTGAACGCAATGTTTACTTTCATACATATCACCATAAAAATCCAAATGTTGTATCTAGCAGTTTCCTAAATATCATATAGAATGTGGTATTGGATTCCCCCCAGCAATGCTGCATTTCACAATTGTTACATTGTTATAGGTGGAAGTAGATGATGGATCTGTATCTTTCTCCAGCCTTACAATCTATGGAACTTTGGAACATTATTAACCACAATCTTCTTCTCCGCAGCTGTTTGGTTTGGGCTCAGTGGCGCAGGTGGTTCTGGGTAAGAAGCACTATGGACAATACTTCAGCATTAACCTTTCCTTTGGAATCGGTGTCACGATGGGGATCCATGTGGCCGGGGGGGTATCCGGTGAGTGCTCAAGCTTCCAGGATCAATAATACTACATTGAAGAGCAATGTGTTATAATGTCACCGGCTGTGTACAAATAGAAAATCTTATCCTTCATTAATGATTGTCTTGTTCTAGTAAGCTGGTATCAAAACACAAAAAACTGTAACTCAGCACTGTTTCCTCACCAAAGTACAGGTTCGCTCTAAAATTCTGTTGAGGTGCAATATAGCCTGATGAAAAGGGATAATAAAACTTGGTGAGGCTCATGAGACTGGAGATGGATTAGTTGAACTAGAACTACAATTAAATAGCACCCCCCCCCCATGGCTAGTCTGTCCACCTTGCTCTATAAAAGTTATAAAATATACTAAACATGTAGAAACTTCTGCTCCAAGGTGGCAATCACATGGTCAGATGCCTAGGCTCATTATTATAACAGTTTTATGTCATGACGATGCAGATGAGCTTAGTGGAGTTCTCCTTTAAGTCCCATTCCCACCTGACCCACCGTAACATGAACGCATTTGTGCGTGCTTGTTTTCCATGTTTGCTACGATTCTCCATTTATTTTTAATGGGGCCCTGTACACAGGATAAACACGGAAAAGTAGTGCATTATTATGCGTGTTTGACACACATTCCTGGAATGGCTTGGTGTGAATGGGTACTTAAAGGGTCAATCCACACAAAAGAGAAACTTTACTTTTTGTTAGATGCTGGAGAGTTAAACTACTTTACGGTCTCATGTATGTCGATCCTGCTGGAACCATGAGAAGGTGATCGCGCTTTCCTTTTGATGCATTTTAAGTTATGGACAATATATCAATATATGAGGAGCAGGAACACCCTGAGGCAGGTGGGAACATCTGAAATGAAAATGTGGGCGGTACTAACGTAAAACAACCTCTGAAACCTACTGGGAGATAAAAGAAGCTGATGAGTGACTCGGCCCACTGGGCTACGTCTACAGCTGAATTATGACCTTTGGGTGGATTGACCATTTGACCATGTAGAAAAAAATGATAATAATGTGACTGAAATGAACTGACAGCATCTTCTCATCTCTTCCAGGAGCTCACATGAACTGGGCCGTGTCCTTAACGAATTGCGTCTTGGGGAATCTTCCATGGAAGAAACTTCCCCTTTATATGGTATCACAGGTCGCCGGATCCTTCCTGGCCGCTGCGGTGGTGTTCTTCGTCTACTATGGTACGGAGATCCACTTCCTGGACTTTTTAGGATTCAGAAATATGACATTGTTCAGGTTGTTTGAACTGCTGAAGGACTCTCGCTGCGAATGTTTGTTGGGTTTTGTTCAGATTTTCCTTCTTTATTACGGTCTGGACTAAAAAAAAATAACAAAATATTCATATTTTGGTCAGATAAGTATAAATTGTTGTGTATGAAAACGTTGTATTCTTATCACAAGTGTCACACTTATCTCTCATGGGATCATGCAAGGGGTCTCCTCTCTGGTGTGGGGCCACCAGAACTTTTGAAGTGGCAACTCCGCGGTCAATCTGGAGACAGTTCAAACTGGCCGGTGTTGTGCCCAATCAGGAGTCGGCTCTCCTGATCAGTGTGGCTTTAAATTGCAAAGCAACACGTCACTAAACTGAGCCCTCTACTGTCATAGTCTTACCTGCGTCCTTGTGCCCAGTGTCTTCTGTGCCTGCAACTTTAGCCTTCTACATTCCTCCTGAGTCTCACTGGGATCCAGAGTCCTGCTGCTTCATCTATACTTGCCCCAAGTCCTCAGTAGTTCCACTATGCACCCACAGCTGTCAGCATACCCTGAGACTCCAGTTCATCCAGTGTCATCTAGTGACCCCAGTGCACCATGAGACTCCAGTTCATCCAGTGTCATCTAGTGACCCCAGTGCACCATGAGACTCCAGTTCATCCAGTGTCTTCTAGTGACCCCAGTGCACTGTGGGACTCCGGTTCATACAGTGTCATCTAGTGACCTTAGAGAGTACCAAGACTCCGGTGCATTCAGTGTCATCTAGTGCCCTCGGTGCGTCCTGTGATTCCAGTGCATCCAGTGTCATCTAGTGACACTGAGACCCCAGAGGTGACCCTGAGACCCCAGAGGTCTCTCCAGGCTGGGTGTAACCTGATGCGGCCGCCGTGTGTCACCCGCTGGGACGTCATCACGCATGCATGCAACATCATTACACATGTACATGATGTCACGCACACTTAACTGCCAGCAGAGAGAGGAGGGGACATTCATTCAATGGGATAAGGTATGCTGCCGGGTCCCCTCCTCTCTCCTTCAGCTGTCGGGCTCTCGGTCCATGACCGAGTGCCTGACTTTTCAAAGGGGGTGACACCAAAGTGACTGTCAGTCATTTTGGTGTTACCCCTTCTGATGGTGTCGCCCGGTGCGGGCCCCCTTGTGACGCTACTGGGTGACCCCAGTGTACCCCGAGTCTCCAATGCATTTAGTGTCATCTAGTGACCTCAGTATGCCCTGAGACTCCAGTGCATTCTGTGTCATCTAGTGACCCCAGTGCACCCCGAAACTTCAATGCACTCAGTGTCATCTAGTGACCTCAGTGTGCCCCATAATTCCATTGCATTCAGTGTCATCTAGTGACCTCAGTGTGCCCCATGATTCCAGTGCATTCAGTGTCATCTAGTGACCTCAGTGTGCCCCATGATTCCAGTGCATTCAGTTTCATCGAGTGACCCCAGTGCACCCCGAGACTTCATTGCATTCAGTGTCATCTAGTGACCTAAGTGCACCCTTTGATTCTAGTGTATCCAAAGTTATCTAGTGAGCCCACACACCTTGCTCAAAATACAACACTGGGGTCTAGTAGAGCCCATGCCTCGAAGGGTCCAGAAAAGGGGGATCTACTCAATATTAGGCGGGTGGTCATATTGTTATGGCTGAGCGGTGTATATATTGTATAGATATCATTCTTTGGAGTTCTCCCTTTGCTTTTATGTGCACATATTTTACCAACACCAGTGGATAGTTTGATGTTCTCCGTGGTTTGCATCTGCCAATTGCCATTCCTACACTTTATATGGATATCATTGATGAGGGACATACTCTGGTGCATCATAATACCCACGGGATATTTGCTATTGCAGTTGGATATTGTATGCGTCATTATTGTTGCACCTTAATTCCCATTTAGACTACAGAATGCAATTTTGCTATTTATCTAAATGGGATTGTTGATGGTATTAGGGAACAGGAATTAGTTTGTAGCATATTAAGCCAATGTTGTCTGTTTTTAATGACGATGGGAAAAGGTGGTGGAATTAAACAGTATTTTTCTAAATAAATTGCATTGGGGTCTTTTTGCAATAATTTGTGTTTCTAATAAAAATGTATTGATTTTCTCAGATAAGTATAATGATATCGCTTTGTGTCCTCGCAGAGGCCCTGGACAACTACTGCGGGGGGAATTTCACTGTAACTGGAGATTTGGAAACCGCCAGTATATTTGCCACCTACCCACAGCCGTACCTGTCTATAGGGGGCGGATTCCTGGACCAGGTGAGTAGAAGAATCTCCCTCTGTGTTATCAGTCAGAACATTGTACGGACATGGTCAGGTGACTTTGTGTCCACCAAATGCCAAACCCAGGATAGGCACAGCTCTGTTAAAGCTGAACTGCGGGCACAAATACTTTCATTGAAATATATTCCTCAATAGCCACAAATCGTAGAAATCCACTTTGTGTGCAGCAAATACCTTTGCAAATCCAGATATAACCATATAAATGTAGAAGTGATATTATTGATGCACAAAGAGCTGAGCTGTGAGAGGGACCAAACAAGCCCCACCCACTACAGGCTGTCTCCAGAAAACTACAGGAAGGGGCGGAAACAAGACTAGTCACCCTGCACAAGGAGAGAGGGCAGCAGTGACTGGTCTTTATTACAGGAGGGGGCGGAGATAAGACCAGTCGCCCTGCACAAGGATAGAGAGCAGCAGTGAGCGGTCTTTATTACAGGAGGGGGTGGAGACAAGACCAGTCACCCTGCACAAGGAGAGAGAGTGGCAGTGACCGGTCTTTATTACAGGAGGGGGCGGAGACATGACCAGTCACCCTGCACAAGGCGAGAGAGTGGCAGTCACCGGTCTTTATTACAGGAGGGGGCGGAGTCTAGACCAGTTATCCTGCACAAGGGGAGAGAGAAGCAGTGACCGGTCTTTATTACAATAGGGGGCGGAGACATGACCAGTCACCCTGCACAAGGGGAGAGAGAAGCAGTGACCGGTCTTTATTACAATAAGGGGCGGAGACAAGACCAGTGACCCTGCACAAGCAGAGAGAGCAGCAGTGAGTGGTCTCTATTGCAGGAAGCTTTAAGTCTAACACTGGATTACTGCACAGACACCCTCAATTTTTTTTAATTCTGTATTTCAGCTGTAAAGGTCTAAACAGTTTTTGGTGTTGCTTTTCTCAGTATTACATCATTGCCCCTGTTGGGTATTGTGCTATTAGTTAGTGTGCTATTACAGCCAGTGATATAAGAAGGGTGTTCCCTGTACTTATACCATTATTTGGTGACGGTCCCAGTTTATTTCCCAGGAGCCTAGGGAATAAGGACGGGAGACCCTGTTCTCCCTGTTTGTATACCTTGTCTTGAGTTCTTGACTCAAAGATTAAAATTCATTACCAAATATAAAAGCACTATATTGGCAAATGTTTGTGAACACAATACACACACACAAATGATTGAGTTCAGGTGTCTTCAGGGAAGGGCTCTGTGAATTCGACATCATATAAAGACATTGTAAACAGCAAGGCGGCTGAGAGAGCCAGATACACATGGAGTATGTGCAGCAATCTTTGGTCGGTGAGACATGGTCTACCTGCTGAGACATTAGCAGACTGTATGTTGAAGCTTTAGGCAAAGTCAGCTCTTTCCCAGTACAGGAACTTGCCTCCTGGAACTGCTCAGCCCCTCTGGCTGAGAGTCCTGGGTGACTACAACCCCCAGTTCTACAGTGGGATTGCCTCACAATACCACAATATATATATATATATATATATAATATAATAAACATACTCTGTATATATTACATATAGAAACAAGGTATGAAAGGAGAACTATGGGGTCAGGGCTTTTCCCCACAGTTCTCCTAAGCGTAATGGGAGGACACAAACTAGCGTCCTCCCATCACCCAAAACTCAGTATACCGCGAGCTGCAACTCGCGGTATACTGAGACGCCGCAGCCGGAACGGATCCCGAAAATTATGTCTGATCCGCCCAGCTGCGTGAGTGACAGCTGGCTCTGCCTATCTAGAGGTAGAGCCAGCTGTACCCGCCCCCTCCCCCGTCCGTTCCGCCTGTCAGCGCTGGAGGATCGGAGCGGTGAGGGGAGAATCCAGCCCCTCCCCTGTCACGGCACTCTGCCGGCACAGAATCGAGAAGTGAGCAAAACCGGTATGTGTTCGCTCACTTCCCGATCTACTGAGCCGACCTGTGACAGTCTCATTGTCACAGGTCGGCTCAGATTATGAGGCTGAGTGAAAATCACTCACCTCATAGTTCTCCTTTCAAACATTAAAACACACTAATAAGATAAGAAAAATAGTTAAATATATAAAAAAAAGCTCTATAGGTTCCCTTTAAATTGTCATTTGCGGTGAAGCAAAGAACCAGCCCAACAGCAGATGACAAACAACATCACATTGGACTCGCACCTCATTGGCATTTAGATGAGTCTATTCTATAATTCATTATGCGGCCAGCAGATAACAGCGCTCTATAAATACCAGGCGGCTTTACTGTGCTACTAATAAAATAGAAACATAAACCATCATCCCAGTAACCAACAGGTATAAGGCAGGTATAAGGGTAACATTATTTCAAGGTAGTTATCCATTACATCTGATGCTGTGTTTACACTACAGATCCACACCAGGTCCAGGATATTCGGGTTTTTCCACTTTGTTTACATATTTGTGAATGCGATCGCAAGAAACTCACAATCTACCTAACACCAGCGGTCCTCCTTATCAACTTGTGATACAGCAATAAAGACTTCAGATAATATGAAATGGGTCACCCAGGGACAATGTTTACATTACACCGGATCTAACAGCATCATGTACTGTGGACAGATATATTTTTCTATGTCCGGGCGACTAAAAATTGGGTTTTTGTTTGCTGTCTGTGCTGCCATTGGAGAGATTGTACCCTCATTTCCTATTCTCTTATGTCCGTATGTTACCTAGGTAGATGCAGATGCTGAAATGAAGAAACTGAAAAGAGCGCCTCCATAGTGTAAAACTGCTTTAATAAAACAATGTGAAAAAAGTTCAAATGTGCTCACAAGACAATAGGAGTAAACCAGCATATAAAAAGTTTCAGCAGACGCAAGCAGGGAATTCCAGCGCAGCCGACAAGCTGCAACCCTTCTAGATCAGATGACGCGTTTCAGAACCCTGATGAAGGAGGCACGCCTCTGAAACGCGTCAACTGATCTAGAAGGGTTGCAGCTTGTCGGCTGCGCTGGAATTCCCTGCTTGCGTCTGCTGAAACTTTTTATATGCTGGTTTACTCCTATTGTCTTGTGAGCACATTTGAACTTTTTTCACATTGTTTTATTAAAGCAGTTTTACACTATGGAGGCGCTCTTTTCAGTTTCTTCATTTCAGTCCATGTGGTCGTCCCAGACCAGTGTGAGCTGCCTATTCAGTGTATCGATTCACTTTTCCCCCACAGTCATCTGTGCTGGCGCCTGTAGTGTTAAAGGAGAACTATGGGGTTAAGGCTTTTCCCCATAACCTGGGAAAGCTGAAGATCCGAAATCTCACAAGAATTTGCTCCTGAACAGAGTTTACAGGATTTTGGAATCCTCAGCTTTCCCAACAACCGGCGGTGAGGTCCATTGACGTCACTGGTTCACAGGATGCATCTGGAAGCCGGGGAGTAACTTTTATTGGTTTTTTTTATTTCACTGCTTTTTTGGATAAAGGGGTCTAGAAGATGAGCAGGTCTTACATTTTAATGGTCCACTTTCATTTTTGTCGATAAACCTTTCACACCTGTGAACTGACTAGTGAACATGGCGCTGTGTGGATGTCATTGCAGGTGGTGGGAACGGCGGCACTTATGTTATGTATTTTGGCCATCGGTGATAAGAAGAACAGCCCAGCCCTGGATGGCATGCAGGCCGTGGTAGTCGGGCTCTTGGTAACCGTCATTGGAATGTCTATGGGCATGAATTCCGGATACGCCATCAACCCTGCCAGGGACCTGGGACCCCGAATCTTCACTGCCGCTGCAGGGTGGGGGCTGGAAGTGTTCAGGTAAACTCTTCATTGTTGTACGAGCTCCATATTGATACACAGATTCCATTTTTAAGGGAAACTATTACAGTTTGCGGTCAAATTATTATTTTTTAAATCAATTTTTAAACTGATGTTTAATATCTGTCCTTGTACAATCTATATACAACTTACAGCATTTAATACATGACATAGAAATCCCAGAGCACTATGGGATAGCTAAAGAGATTGATCACGGTGAATGATGGAGAAGGAGAGGGATGGGAAATGATTGTGAAGAAGGGCAGGGCAGAAACTGCTGATGGAGGAAGGGGGTGGCAACATAGTGTAGGAGAATGATAGGCAACTGAAGGTGTAGTAGGGCGATAGTGAACCGATGGTGGAGAAAGGGGCATGGGAAACTGATGGTGAAAGGGGGGATGGAAACTGATGGTGGAGAAGAGGGTTGGGATCTGTAAGGGACGACAGGGTGGGAACTAATGGTGAAGTAGCGAGATGGCTACCCATAGTGGAGAGGGGGTGGGAATTGCAGGTGAAGGAGATGGACTGGAGACTAATGGTGAAGAGGGATGGAAACTGATGGTGGAGAGGGGTTGAGAACTAATGGAGGTGGAGGGGAATGAGAAACTGATGGTGGAGAGAAGGATATGAACTGCTGAGGAAGGAAGGGATGGTAAACTGGTGAAGATGGAGGTGGTGTGGGGACTGATGGTGGAGGGGGGCACATGAGTTAATGGTGGAGTAAGGTGGTGCAGGGACTGATGGTGGGGCAGGGAGATGGGAAGTGAAGGCATGGGGGTAAGAACTGATAGTTAATGGGGGAGATGGAGGAGGGATGGAAATTCTTGGTGGAGGGGGATAGGAACTGTTAGTGGAGGGGGTAGATGGATATGATCTGATGATAGCAGAGTCTGGGGGACAATACCTAATATTAAATGCAATAGACACTAATGTGGGAAGAGGCAAGCAACATTCTGGAACCTCATCGTAGGGTATGCAGCAGAGTGGGAACCTGGAAACAAAGGAAAGCACTGCCAGTGTAGAGGGAGCAAGAAGAGTATCCGGAGACATTGAGAACATAAGACAGAAGGAGTGGAAGACACAGAAGTGGGTCACATGAAGAAATGTCTGTATGAGAGGATGGAGAATGGGAACAGAAGAGATGTGACAGTATGATAGAGAGAAGTGGTGGGACAAATAGGAGAACGGCAACAAAGCATAAGAGTGCTTGCATCCATTAGAAGAGAGGTACATATTGAACGAATATCAGGATGAATGGCCACAGAGGGGGACAGTGGACACACTAAGGGGGAGAGTGGATAGACATAAGAAGAGAACCAGGGAATAAGGGGCCACAGTGGAGGGAAGAGCAAAGCTGAGCATGACAATGGAGGGGATAAAAGGGGTCACACAGGAGGAGAGAGTAACTTTGGGAAAGGAGTAGAACACAGAGAAAAGTGGAACGTGATCCTTGAGATATGTAAAGCCAAATGTGTGCAAGAATCCTCAACTAATGGGCAAGAAACGTGAAGCACCCTTCTCTCTTCATATTATAAATGCCGAAAGAATATAGGGACATGTCAATGGACAAATGTCTTGCTGGAACCAGTTTCCAACCATAAACCACAGTCTTTGTCTTCCATTTTAGGGCTGGGAACTACTGGTTCTGGATACCTATTGTGGCCCCTCTAGTGGGCGCCCTGACCGGGGCTTTCCTGTACAAGCTGCTGGTGGGACTTCACCATCAGAAAGACCAGGGGGAGAAAAAGTTACAGGAGGTGGAGAAGACGAACACAGAGATGGTGAACTGTGAACACATGTAAATTCTGGGACTATATAAGGAGATGGGACCTTCAATCTCCACTCACACAGCACTGGTTGACATTTTGGACTCTATAAGAGGCAACAGTTGTATATAAGCAAGATGAATTGTATATAAGAACTGACCTGGAGGAGATGGGAAACTAAAGCGAGACTAATGTAATATTGTGTCAATAATTGCATTTCATGTAAAGCACTTTGGCAGCTTAGTCCAGGGGTAGGCAACCTCAGAAGTCCAGCCGCTGTGAAACTGAACATCCCATCATGCATCTGCCCCTGGGAGTCATGACTGTGGCTGTTAGGGTCTTGCAATGCATCATGGGAATTGTAGGTTCACAACAGCTGTAGGGCCTAAGTTGCCTACCACTGGCTTAGTCAGTCATCCTTTGTCCTGGACAGAGCCACAATGCAGATTGCATTCCCAGAACTGACACTTCAGCACCCCTAGTGGTAGGGAGCAGGTACTGCTTCTACTCGGCTTCATACACTGCGGCAAAAGTGGCTATTGTAATCTTCTACTTAAATTGCTTGCATTAACCCCTCCCCCCATCTAATTATGTTTTAATAATGACGGAGCTGAATACATTTGTGTCTTTTATATCTACTTGGAGTTCAGCTTTGAGGACAGGTAATGCAGCAGATCTGCAGATGACAGTACGTGTCATACAACCAGGAAGACCGAGGACATCTGGTGGCCGAATTGTATTACTGCGGGGACAGCACCAGTCAGGAATATTGCAGCCAGAGCTGCATTTCTTTATTGTAACACATCTGGGACATCATTCGGGCTGTAGGCTGCATTGGGCTTTAATTGCTTTCTACGAATATGTAAATATTTGACTGTTCATAGCTTGGCCGCAGCTCTGCTTTACAGTAAATCAATAATTATTTTTTTATTCCGTTTTTAGAAATATGCGTTAATGTGATAACTTTCTGTACATATTCTCATCAGTCGGTGTTACTATTTAAAAACATTTATTTCTATGTATACTTTGTTAATATACTTGTACATGGGAGCAGCCATATTTGCTCATTACATATGCAGTCTCTGCTTTGTTTTCTGTAGTACTGCACTGTACAGTTTACTATGCAAAAAATAAGAGATAGCATGGTCGGATTAAGAGCATCACGGGCCTGGTGCTGAGGATTTTGGTGGGCCTTATTATGGAAATGGCGACAGTCATCGGGGGCCCTCTTCCTCCTGTCCAGGCTGTGATTTGTAGTATCTCTACAGCTTGGAGTCAGTGGTGGAGCGCCAGAGCCTGGTTTCAGGGTTTACAAATCCCAGCAATAAATTACACAGCAATGCAGGATAATACCACTAACT
Organism: Nanorana parkeri; assembly: GCF_000935625.1. Classification (NCBI taxonomy): domain Eukaryota; kingdom Metazoa; phylum Chordata; class Amphibia; order Anura; family Dicroglossidae; genus Nanorana; species Nanorana parkeri. The sequence goes on from NW_017307510.1 coordinate 377,366, forward strand.
ATAGAGGACTACAAATCCAAGCAATACATTATAAAGCAATGTAGAATGGCACCAGCTATAGAGGACTACAAATCCCAGCAATACATTATACAGCAATGCAGAATAATATGAAGCTACATGCTCTGTGTTGCTCCGGGTTCACGGCCCGATGTCTCCAGGGTCTCAGGAGAGCTGTGCAGGGTTTAGGGGGGGGGCTGTGCAGGCTCTCAGAAGGCTGTGCAGGCTCCTAGGAGGCCAGTGAGGGCTCCAAGTGGTCAGTGAGGGCTCTAGGTGGTCACTGCAGGCTCTAGGTGGTCAGAGTGGTCTCCAGGTGGTCAGTGCGGGCTCCAGGTGGTCAGTACTGGGTCTTAGGTGGTCAGTGCGGGCTCCATGTGGTCAGTGCCAGCTTCACATGGTCAGTATGGGCTTCAGGTGGCCAGTGCGGCCTCCACGTGGTCAGTGAGGGTTCCAGGCGGTCAGTGAGGGTTCCAGGCGGTCAGTGAGGGCTCAGAACGAATCACTTTCCTATCTGGGAATGTTTTGACTTGATAAGTACGCCCACATTTTTTTTTAGCCTGCACATAACTGTTATTATCGATTCCAAAATTGTGCAAGGCTCTGCAGAGCAGACAGATCGGAGAGTAAACCTGAAGCATGTTACCATAGCTGGAACAGTGATCAGAGTGGTTCCCAATCCTTAGTGGGAATGGAGCTGCCAGTTACAGTCAGGATTGGAGGCCACCAACTGACACTGGTGGCCTTCAAATGGAGGACATTGTATGGTGCTGAGGAGTGTTAACACCTAGACTGTGGGAGGCAGGGCTGTAGCTACCATGGGGCGAGTGAGGCCTGGCTGCGCCCCCTCGCCACTGTTACCATGGCGAGCACAGGGGCCAAAACAGCCCCAGCTTGGTAGGGAGAAGAGAAGCGGCACAGGCTCCAGCTTCTCCTCGGATCCCTGCTGCTCTCCCCCACTAGTATGGGCAGAGGACTCTGTGTCCTCAATCTCTTTTTCTTTCTCAAAAGAGAAATGTCAGGGGTCTGTTTAGATCCCTAAATATTTCCCCGAAGCCCCCCAACAGAAAAATAATAAATTCTGGATTACCACATCCTGGAGGCCCGGGCGCATGATGTCACATACCGCGCACGTCTGTTTGGGGGGCACAATTTTCTGTTCTTGCCCCGGGCGCAAAAGGCGCTAGCTACGGCTCTGTGTGGGCGGAAAGGGCTTAAATGCAGTAGAGATAAGCTAGGTCACCCGGCCGTAGTGTGTGGCAGGGCTTGGTAAATTTCACGACTGGACAGACAGAAAGGTGAGGCGGCTCCTGCGTATGCATTTAGCTGCTTGCTTGGCGTTCACCTTTGAAACTTCATCGTGCAGGCATGAATGAGAACGAATGTAAAAAACCCCCCCAAAAAAAGACTTTTCTATAAAGGTTACACTAATGATTCAGCATGCGTGCTCACTGTATGTACACCATGTTATTCCCTCGATAATCTCCATCTGACGTTAGCAGAAGGCAATCTGGATTCTTTGTGATTCTCACGATCTTTTCCCGTCTAAATATTGTGTTACTATAAACACTGCTGTTTGCTGCGCTCTCCCCAGATCCCGATAATGTTTATCAAATATCCTTATGTGTGTACTTTTAGGTGCGTCACCAGCAGGCATTTATCATCGCCGTATCGCTCGCGCCGCATTATCTCGCTGAAAAAGGTGGTTCGCAGGTCCCGAATGTTTACAGGTGTGAAGCTTGGCTGAGTAATACTTTAGAACAGACGCCGTCACCTTGCCCACGCATGGGTTCTCTTTACTGCGATCCACTGACCGCGGCGGCAATGCTTTGCAGACTTCAATGCAAAAACAAAATAATAATAAATGCACATTTTTTTATTTTATTAATGTGGGTGAATTTATTTCTTTTTGGTTTGAAAATGTCTTTTAACCCCTTAAGGACCAAAGCCTTTTTTTTTTTTAAATATTTTGTTTACATGTTATAATCCACATTTTGGGCCTGAAAATTGCCTAAAACTCCCTCCTCATTGGCCTTCCACTACACAGGATATCCCCCCTTCAGTCTATCATGAATGCAGCTGCCAGACTCATTCACCTTACCAACCACTCAGTGTCTGCATCCCCCCTCTGCCAATCCCTGCACTGGCTTCCATCCCCCGCCCCCCCTCTGCCAATCCCTCCACTGGCTTCCACTCGCCCAGAGGATAAAATTCAAATAAAAATTGTGTGCGTCCGTGAAACTGCGTCAGAATTCAGTACCCCAAAAAGTCCATAGACAACAATTTAAAAGCTCCCACAGGTCATCAGTGTAGAGATACGCATAAATACTGGCCCGAGAATTATTGCTCGCACTCCGGCGTGCGCGGCGATACCCAACATGTGTAGCGCGTTCGTCGTTTTCATACGTAGGCGCACCCGACGCGTGTTTACGTGGCGACGCGATTAATATTATTTTTAAAACTGTTTTTTTCTAACTTTACTTTAATTGCTATCACATAGGGGGGCTTACAAGTCCCCCATATGATGACCTAATGGCAGTGACAGGTACTCTTTAGGGTGATGCTGGGGGTCCAAAAGACCCCTAGTGTCACCTTTACACTAGAAATAAGCTATTGAAGTGCACATCGCAGTTCAATAGCTTATTGATGGGCTTCAGGAGCCGAGCAATGACAGCTATGGGACCGGAAGCGATGCAATACGCGTCGCTCCAGGTCACATAGTACGGGGAAGGGATCGCGGCTCTGCCCCCCAGCTTCCCGCCGACACCCGGCAAGCCAGTCCCGGGCCCGTAGGAGGGGCAACGGAGTCCGGGAAACAAGGCAGGGGTGTCTGGCAGGGGGGCAGCTTGGTTACCAAATCGTAGAAGCGATCTGGCGCCAGCTGAGCCTCCAGAATCGCTTCTACTGTAAAGCCGGCCTACCGGCTCGACAAAACGGAACAGACTCCCGACGGCTTTTGTCTGGGTAACCTCTTCCGACTTCATGACGGGATTATCCCGTCATAGGTCGTGAAGGGGTTAAATAGGTTTTAGAGCATATTAATACCATTTTTGGCAGTGATGGGCAAATCTGTCTCTCCAGCTGTTGTGGAACTACAAGTCCCATGAGGCATTGCAAGACTGACAGTTACAGGCATGACTCCCAGAGGCAGAGTATGTTGGGATTTGTAGTTAAAGCACAGCCAAAGGGCCCCCCCCTTGCACCTCCCCCCTCCCCCGAATTATGGTATTCACTTTGGAAGTAATGCAGGTAGAGATGAGATCGATTTCTTGGATTTGATGATTTTTTAAAGGCTTAGTTGACCTTTCTGACCCTGCTTCATGTTACACTCATATTTAGGGGGTAACCCGAAACATGGCCAGACCCCCCCCCCCCAGTTACCTGAATGGTGGAGTTCTTCTCCCTGCACGCATGTCTACATTTTTTATTTATTTGGCACAGCTCCGCCCACAAAGCCACATCCTCCATTCACAGATCATTTGACAGGGTCTGTGAACGGAGAAAAAGTCCCATCACCCACCACGACTCGTAGTTCCCAATGGAATACAAGCGCGGTGATGTCAACGCACTTGCAGTCTATTGGCATTTCCCTGGCACGGACATGGACGGGAGGAAGAGTCTGCAGGAGCCCGAGCATTGCACCTGCTTTCTACTGACGGGGGTTGTAATGATTGACAAGCTTCAATAAAACAAAATAAATCAATACATAAATGCACATTTGTTGTCTTTGATGAGGAAGTGTACATTGATTTATTTTCAAAAGGTGGAATTTCCCCTCAGTCCCCGTTCACGCCTCAAAGCTACAAACTGCTGAACACGAGGCATCCCATCGCTTTCAATGGCCCCTGTTCACGCCCAAGTGTTACGTCGCTTGCAGGAAAAAGTACATGAGCTTGTTTTCTGCAGATTTCTGCGCCTTTGGCCCTATAGGTTTCCATGGAAACGTGTGACCGCAATACAAATCAGTAAACTAAACGTGAGATTGTAGTCCTTCCTGGGAGGGAGCTTGGAGCGGCGACTACTTTCCAACACACACAGGGACCATGGGGAACAGACGTAGCCCCCCTCCAGAAGGAAGGACGGTGTCAGCACCAATTCAGAGATGATTGGAGGATCTACAGCCGAGTGATACACAAATATGCTACATTTTTATTAAAAGGAGAACTATGAGGTGAGTAATTTTCACTCATCCTCATAGTTCTAACCGACCTGTGACAATGAAACTGGCTCAGTAGATCAGGAAGTGAACGAACACATACCGCCGCTCGCTCACTTCTCGATCATGTCCCTGCAGAGAGCAGTGACTGTCACTCACGGCTCCCTGCAGGGATTCCCCCCCCC
>NW_017307510.1:381748-382106 GCF_000935625.1 Nanorana parkeri
ACGGGGGAGGGGGCGGGTACAGCTGGCTCTGCCTCTAGATAGGCAGAGCCAGCTGTCAATCACGCAGCTGGGTGGATCTCGACAGTAATGTCTGTAATGTCAGCTGCGGCGTCTCAGTATACCGCGCGATGTAGCTCCCTATATACTGAGCTTAGGGTGACGGGAGGACGCTTGTTTGTGTCCTCCAGTTACTCTTAGGAGAATTATGGGGAAAAGCCCTAACCCTATAGTTCTCCTTTAACCAGTTGACATCCGCGGTGTTAAACCCCCTTCCCATCCAGGCCATTTTTCAGTATTCAGCGCTGCGGTACTTTGACTGACATTTATTCCGTCATGCAGCGCTGTACTGAAATGAATT
>NW_017307510.1:382148-383371 GCF_000935625.1 Nanorana parkeri
GCTATGGACCCGCCGATCGCCTATATGTGAAACACCCGGTAACGGGTGTGTGCATTTAGCGGGTCTTTTCTGCCCGTGCGTGCCCGCTAGGGGGCGCGCGCGAGCAGAAAAAAATTGCCGTCTGGAGACGGCAACCCGCAGATGCTGCAGTGCCGTCCGTCCGTTTTTTTACTACGGGCGGACGGCAAGAGGTTAATAGTTAAGGTACTTTAATGCATTTTTAAGATTTAACTCCTGAGTTCAGTGTCACTTTAAGATACCATGACAGGAAGTAACTGAACAAGGACCTTCATGGCAGGACCACCGGGGATTATATTTATGAAAGCTGTGGATTGAAAATAACTTTTGAAAGGTTTTAAGTGAATACGATATTTTGGTTATGGTCATTTACATTATTATTAATACACCGGATTTATATAGCGCCAAAAGTTTGCACAGCGCTTTACAATATAAGGAAGACATTACAATTCAAGACAAGATGGTAAGGAGGGCCCTGCCCCTGAGGGCTTACAATCTAAAAGGGAGGGGCCAGTGACACAGGAGGAGGTAGCTGTGTGGGGATGAATTCTTTGAGAATGTGATGGTTGAGCGGTTAGGTTGAGGTGGGAGAGGCTTCCCTGAAGAGATGAGTCTTTAGGGATTGCCTAAAGGCAGTCAGGGTGGGAGATAGACAGACAGGTTAGGGTAGAGAGTTCCATAGGATGGCAGAGACTCTAGTGAAGTCCTGGAGGTGAGCATGGGAGGAATTGACGAGGGAGCTGGACAGCAGAAGGTCATTTGAAGAGCGCAGGGGGCGGTTAGGGTGATACTTTGAGACAAGGTTGGAGATATAGCCGGGGGCAGAGTTGTAAATGGTTTGGTAACTGGTTGTTAATATTTTGAATTTTATCCTTTGGGATATTGGAAGCCAGTGTAGGGATTGGCAAAGGGGGGTGGCAGACACAGACGTGGGTGGGTAGGTGGATGGGTCTAGATCGGCAAAGGGAGGTTGCAGACACTGAACGGTTGGTCAAGTGGATGAGTCTGGCAGCTGCATTCATGATAGACTGAAGGGGGAGGAGCCTGTGTAGAGGTTGGCTAATGAGGAGGGAGTTGCAATAGTCAAGACGAGAGATAACAAGGGAGTGGATGAGTAGTTTTGCGGTTTCATTGCTGAGGAAGGGGCGTATTTTGGAGATGTTACGAAGGTGAAGGCGCCAGGATTTGGATAGGGATTTGATGTG
>NW_017307510.1:385285-386771 GCF_000935625.1 Nanorana parkeri
TGGAAGCCAGTGCAGGGATTGACAGAGGGAGGTGGTGGAATGGAAGCCAGTGCAGGGATTGACAGAGGGAGGTGGTGGAATGGAAGCCAGTGCAGGGATCGGCAAAGGGAGGTTGCAGACACTGAACGGTTGGTCAAGTGGATGAGTCTGGCAGCTGCATTCATGATAGACTGAAGGGGGAGGAGCCTGTGTAGAGGTTGGCTAATGAGGAGGGAGTTGCAATAGTCAAGACGAGAGATAACAAGGGAGTGGATGAGTAGTTTTGCGGTTTCATTGCTGAGGAAGGGGCGTATTTTGGAGATGTTACGAAGGTGAAGGCGCCAGGATTTGGATAGGGATTTGATGTGGGGAAGAAAGGTGAGGTCCGAGTCAAGGATGACACCTAGCACCTTGGCATGGGGGAAGTGGTGGATGGTTGTGTTAAGCGGATATTGGAGATGTTACGAAGGTGAAGGCGCCAGGATTTGGATAGGGATTTGATGTGGGGAAGAAAGGTGAGGTCCGAGTCAAGGATGACACCTAGCACCTTGGCATGGGGGAAGTGGTGGATGGTTGTGTTATCAATCTCACCTGAAAAGTTGGGGGAAGGTGAACGGGGTGGAGGAAATATCATGAGCTCAGTTTTGGAAAGGTTGAGTTTTAAGTAGTGTTGTGACATCCAGACGGATATGTCAGTGAGTAAATTAGTGACACGAGAGGACACTGAGGGGGAGAGTTGCGGAGTGGAAAGATAGATTTGAGTGTCATCGGCATAGAGATGGTATTGGAAGCCATGTGAGCTTATTAACTGACCAAGGGAGGAGGTGTAGATGGAGAGGAGAAGGGGTCCAAGGACAGAGCCTTGGGGGACCCCTACAGAAAGAGGAGTTAGATCTGTAGGTGACACTAAAAGGAGCGCTTAGATAGGTAGGAGGAGAACCATCATCTACTTTAATGTAATAATAGCATTTAAATGAACTGGAAAAGCACAGGAGGAAAATCCTTTCAACGACAAGTTTATTTTCAGCAGGCAATAACACATACACACTTAAATAAATAAATGGCAGCAGGGAGCTGCCTTGATACAGCGGCAGCGGAACGGCTGACTGCGTTAGCCTGCATCTGATGTATGTATATACTGAAGCAGAGGCTTGTTCTGTTTGGGTCCGCCTGTCCCCCATGTGTGAGACCTACGATTTGACGCTCTGCCCGTGCATGTCCACTGATTGTTTCCTAATGTGATTTCCTCCTATACTGAGTTCCTGAAGAAGCGCATCAAGCGTGAAACGCGTAGAACTTATACCACTCCAGCTACCAACATCTTCCCATCTATGACTATTGACAGACACTATGTGGTCAACTCTATTAGTCTGTTGGAGTAAAAGTGGTATTTGGAGGTTTAATCCAATGTATCAAAACAAGCAGAATATGAATGTTACATGGTTACAATTTCTATATTTTTATTACCAATTTTAATCACGTTCTAATAAAAAAAAAAAAAAAAAAA
>NW_017307510.1:386840-401243 GCF_000935625.1 Nanorana parkeri
CCTTTTATACAATTATGAGGTAAAGATCCTTTTTGGCTCTGTCATTTAGCACCCTAAAGGCCGGTGCACACCTAGGCGACACCTCACCGCGCGGCAATCGTGCACTATGCCTCGCGGTCAGGAGTCGCCAAGGTGTGAACTGATCGCGCTGTGGGTGCCATTATTTTCTAATGGCACCCAAGTCGGATCGTGCGGTTTCCCGCCGCGATTCCGCCCATGCTTCCAAACACTAAAACAGCCGAGCATCGTGTATCGCAAAAACAAAATAGGTACATGTACCTTTTTTCTGCGATTGCCGCGCAGATGTCACCCAATTGAAATCAATGGGGCTGCGCGCCAATCGCTGCCTGCATTGTGCAGGACCGCACGATCGCGGAGGTCTGCACCACCTACCCTGTTTCCCCGAAAATAAGACCTACCCTGAAAATAAGACCTAGTTATGACCATTCCCGGGGCCGGTGGTGGCATAAGGGGGAACTTGAAGAGCCGCAGGAGAGAATCAGCGGTGTCAACGAAGGCAGCGCTAGAGGAAGCGAGGCGGCACCGGAGGGAGCAGAGCCGCATAAGCCGACGCCTCCTCTATAGTGCCGCCTCCTGTCACAGGAGGAGTGATACCAAATGGACTCCGCCTGTGAGGAATCCATAGTGAAAGCGCGCTTCGCTCATTCTGGCCAATGATTGGTTAGCAAATTTCTCTTGGAAAGGTACGGCACCCCTGATCACCATATTTTTGTACATGAATACATGTAGACTGTTGTACATAAATAAGTGTGGATTGATGTACATTCAAAAAAATAAAAAACGAAGACGGTATTATCTTTTTTTCTTATTCTACTAACTAGGGGGTGCGGACCACTCAGGGTTTTGTATCATTATTTTCAATTAAATAAATAAACCTAATGTAGAAGAGGTCAGGACAGCAGCCAGTCATTTCAGGTGTTATTTTCGCGTCGCCGCCCCTGGCGGCGCTGGGTTTTTGGAAGGGGTGAGGGTTGACTTCTGGGCGGCAGGTGGGCCGGGAAGTTTTTTCTTGGTCACCGGAGTTTTGTTTTTGCTCTTGAAGATCTTGTTCGGATCCAGCTTGTTGGTGAAAGCTTCAGGATCCTCGGAAAGTGTGGTGGGGCTGAAGGTGATGGGTTTGTACATGTTCATCCATTGCTGTCACAAAAGAGGAAGATCATCGCTGGATATCAATGAAATGACATTTGGTATGTCTGAGAATCAGGAGAAGCGTCAGGATTGGAAAGAAAAGCCGAAACTAAAAACTATTTTATGTATTGTAAAGATAAAATAAAAAGTTAGAGTCTTAGTTAGGCTTCTAATGCTTTCTTCTAGTCCATCAGGCTGATGGGCCATAAAGGAATGATTTGCGTGGCCCCGCCCACTGTCCTGAAATGAGGACTAATGCTCTTATTTTTGGGATATGTGATGGAATGAGACATAGGAATTTTTTCTGTTCTAAGATGGCTTTACTTTGCTACACACTGATTTGGTGGGGGGGCTTTTTGATTCCTTTACACCCGGGGGCCCACAATTTTTCATCTGGAGATTTACTTTTCAAATGCACCTTCATTTAGGGGCAGGAGGGGGCGTGGCGATGCATTGAAGGCAATGGCACCGCAGCCACACCTCCGCCCGCAGTGCGATGGCCCGCACCCGGAACGCAGGCATTAGTGCCTGGGTTCTGGTCCAGTGCGATCTGCAAAAATGCTGCAAGGTGATCACACTGTGGGCCATTGACTTGAATGCAACGCCCCCTCCCGCCCCTGAACACAGGGAGCCGGCCGACTTGTGTTCCAGTGCGTTCTAGAGGCTGAACACTCTGGAACGCAGACTTTGTGGTGTGAACCGGCCCTCTTTTGGCTGTCTCTTCTCTCTCCCCTGTTTCTCTCTGCTCTCTCTCTGAGGTCTCTTCTCTCACTTTCTCTTCTCTCTGCCGTCTCTTCTCTCTCTCTGCCGTCTCTTCTCTCTCTCTGCCGTCTCTTCTCTCTCTCTGCCGTCTCTTCTCTCTCTCTCTGCCGTCTCTTCTCTCTCTCTCTGCCGTCTCTCTTCTCTGCCGTCTCTCTTCTCTGCCGTCTCTCTTCTCTGCCGTCTCTCTTCTCTGCCATCTCTCTTCTCTGCCGTCTCTCTTCTCTCTCTTTCTCTGCTGTCTCTCTTCTCTCTGTATGCTATCTTTTTTCTCACTTTCTCTGCTGTCTCTCTCCTGTCTGTCTTTTCTTACCTCCACTGCAGCAGCTTCCCAGGTCTCCTCTCGTGCGCCAGTGTCCTGTCCTCCCGCGGTGCTCGTGTGGCCGCAGACGGGGAGAGGTGTCCCACCCCTTCCCGTCTGTGGCGTCTGACACATTCAGCCGGCAGCCGCACCGCGGGAAGACAGGACACAGCTGATCACGATCTACCAGCGTTCACTTTGCGATCGACTGGTAGATCGCGATCGACCGAATGGGCACCCCTGCTTTACACCCTTCTCAACACAACCTGTATGGGTATACCTACTGTAATGCTTCCATCTAAATTCAAGCGCTGCTTCTCCAAAGTGAGAGACTTCCCCTCTTGGAATAGGGGCCGATGATGTGGCTAGTATGGATTCTATAATCACTAAGCCCTGAGTCATCAGACTTCCTGCTAAACTTTGTATTTTTTCCCTTTTGCTCCATCAGATGACGTCTTTTACCAGTGCACTTATTCTTTATAGGTGGTCTACAGCCCATTCCTATCATCCCCCTCCCCGCCCCCCTTCTGATTGCTGGCATTACCAAAAAAAAAACAAACACTTGGTACTCACCTAAAGCCGCAGTCATGTGACCTTCCCGTCCCAAGTCTTCTCTTGTCTTATGTTTAGAGGAGGCGGGCTACTTCTTTGGGTGTCCATGTCACTGCCTGTGTGACATGGACACTTCCTAATTGCTGTCCAGGGGCAGGGTCCTCTCAGGATCCAGAGGAGGAGTGACATCAGTATGGGGGGATTGCTGGAGACTTCCCAGCAGGGGCACATCTGCAGTGCTTGATTAGCGGTCCACCACACCCAGAAACAGAGCCAACAAGGGACACAACTATATAAAGTATATCTTCATTCCAAGGTAAGACAAAAAAAATGCAGGATGGGTTGTTAGAGGGACGTGGGGGTTTTGATATTTTGCCCAATGATAGACATAAGTTGTTTTTAGGAGCATAGTAGCAGTTGTTAAAGGGACTATCCAGGGATATTAGAGGACAGCGGGTTGAATTTATACTCCAACTCACCTTGGCTTGTGGGCTGAGGCCGTAACTTGTGAAGGAATACTGCCACTGTGACAGCCCCTGGTGGCACAGGAGTAACCGGTAGTAAGCAGTGAAGGTGTCCGTAAGAAAATGCCAATAGAGTGCTCGGTCCAGGAACCAGATGCTGGGCTCAGGTATCACCTCTCCTGAGAATCACAAGGTAAGGGAATGGAAGGCTTTCAGTAAAGGAGCATACATACAAACATCAAGAGTCACTTAACTCAAAACGGATATTGCTGGTAGATGCTGAGGAGTTATCCCCCCTGACAGTTACTTCTATCTCTCAGGGACTCTACTTGTGAGAATTCTAGGCTGAGTTCCCGGGTCTGTACGCCTGCTGTGCCCATTATACGGAGCTCCCAACATCCCTGTGCTGAGTTCCCGGGTCTGTACATCTGCTGTGCCCATTATAAGGAGCTCCCACCATCCCTGTACTGAGTTCCCGGGTCTGTACACCTGCTGTGCCCATTATGAGGGGCTCCCCCATCCCTGTGATGCGTTCCCGGGTCTGTACACCTGTTGTGCCCATTATGAGGGGCTCCTGCTACCCTTGTGATGGGTTCCTGGGTCTACACACCTGCTGTGCCCACTATGAGGGCTCCCCACCACCCCTGTGCTGCGTTTCCAGGTCTGCATACCTGCTATGCCCATTATAAGAGTTCCCCGCAATGCCTGCGTTAAACTCCAGGGTCTGCACACCTGCTGTGGTCATTACAAGGGGCTTCCACCATCATTGCACTGAACTCCTGAGTCTGATCCATGTTCTCTGCCCACTATGAGGGGATGCCACCATCCCTGGGCTGAGTTCTTGGTCCTGCTATGGCCTTTATGAGCGGCTCCCACCATCCCTGCACTGTGCTGACCTGCATCTGACTTGTATGGCACTGCAAAACCTGTCAATATCCCTTCAACACAGACCCCCAAACTCCTTCAGCACTTTATAGAGGTTCCTCAACGTGGCAGTACCGATTCAACGGCATTTGCAAAATGCATGCAACTAAAACCCTCTGTTTTTTTAAATTATAGACAAATCAAAACAGCTGTCCCCTGCAATAGAAGAGGCATTGTCTCCTACCTCCACTCCTTTTCATCACTGTAGTCTTCGTTGGCCTCTGTGTCCCCCGGCGCGTGATTTGCTTTCTTCCTCTGACCCCTATGCCATTGCTGTGTCCTGTAGTGAGGAGATTAATAGCGGTAAGAGCCATGGGCTCCAGAGGTAAGTATATTACCTCTCTTACTGCATAGGAGTGCTGTTTTGATTTGTTTTAAGACCTGACATGGTCTCTAACTCTGGGCAGATATTAAACTCCCAGTCCCTTTAAACCGATCCTGCATTTTTTGCTTTTATCTCATTTGTAAAAGCAAGACATACTCATCCACCATCCAGGTCCCACGCCGGCACCATTTCCGGGTCCCCGACAGTTCTCTCGCATTGGTGTTACTCCTCTCCTGGATGCCGAGAGGACCTCGCCGCTGGAAAGCCAATAGGACGTGTCTGCATCACCATGCAGTGACATGGACATCCTAAGAAGGACACAACCTCCTTTAAGTAGAAAAGAGTTAACACTTGGGACAGGAGCGTCACATGACCACGGCTATAGGTGAGCAAAAAAGGGGATTTAAAAGGTTTAAACAATAAACCTTGATAATGCCAGTGATCAGTCACAGGGAGGTTGGGATAGCGGAAGCCTAGATATCAACTTTTAAAACAGTTTAAATAGGGCTTTTTTGGTCTAGTTGGAGAGTGCTAAGGAATCTTTGCCATGCCCTCTGTATTGCCCTGCTCATACCTTTCCTTGTGCCAGTTATAAATTGATCTGAGCGGCTGCCATTGTTGCTTAGTGAGGGGCACCGCAGACACTCTCTCTTTCACAGGTTTATATAACAGCGCTCGTGTGTTATTATCTGGTTGGGTGTTCAGGCGGATTGTATTCATGGCATAGACAGTGGTGAGCGGCGCACAGGGGCACACTGAGGACAATATATCATCTGAGTTATTGGGCGCACAGTAATTACTATCAGCGCCAGGGCCGGCTGTAAGTTTGGATCCATCAGAATGAATATACAGCGCTGCTGAAGATGTAATATGGATTTCTGTGCAAGCAATATATAGTAATTCAATAAGAACGGTATAAACATCTAGATTTACACCCCAAGCTCCAGACTAGCAGCATAACTCTTACTTTCGTATCAGATTAATATAACCTTTAGAAATACCGATCCATTAATTAACTTGCCACATATGGAAATAAATATGTCTTTGGCATCGGGAAGACGATTAGAAAAGTTCCATTAGGCAAAAATAAATAAATACATTAAAAAGTTCAGGATACTTTTAAAGCCCATCTCTGGGCTTCCCCTATCTCCCCCACACCCCTTTCCCCAATCCCCCTGTAACTGATCACTGGCAAAAATAAAAAAAGAAATGCCCCTTCTACTCAATTAAAGACTTCCTCAAGTCCCAAGTCATGTCTCCTCTTTTTTTTGTTTACGAGTCGGGGTCCTTCTTCGTCCGATGACTTCCCTATTGGCTGTCCAGTGGTGTGGTTCTCTCAGGATAAAGAAGAGAAGTGAGGTCAATGCAAGGGGACTGTAGGGACTGGTTGGCACAGGCACATCTGCAGAGCTGGATTAGCGGTTCCCCGTACCCAAAAATGACCACTGCAAGGGACTGAGATGTTGGGCTGAGAGGAGTACAGTAATACCTCGGTTCATGAAACGCTTCGGTTCGCAAACAGAAAGTTCGGCAAAATTTTGCTTCCGTTTGCGAACTCCACATCGGGTGACGAACACAACCAGGGCCATCTTCCCCGCTCTGACACTTGGTCGTGGCTTCCTTTAGATCGCGGTTGCAGATAGACCTGTGCACACTTGCTGTGAAGCTTTTTTTGTGTGCTTTTTAGCACAGTACTGTACAGTATTATTCAATCCAGCATGGCTCCAAAGAAAGTGCAGAGCAAGCACGGTGGTAAAAAAAAAGTGCATAGCGGTAATGAAGGTGACAAGAACGTGCAGAGCGGTAATGAAGGTAACCAGAATGCGCAGAGCGGTAATGAAGGTGACAAGAAACTGCAGAGCAAGCATGGGGGTAAAAAATGTTTACATATGGCTCAGAACGGATTAACCTTATTTACATTGAACCCTATGGAAAAATTTGATTCCGTTCGTGACCAAAATCAGTTCGCGACCACGTTCGCAGGGGTCAGAACGGATACATCTTATTTACATTGAACCTTATGGGGAAATTTGATTCGGTTTGCGACCAGAATCGTGGAACGAATTAAGTTTGTGAACCGAGGTACCACTGTATATCTTGCTTTACAAGATAAGAAATAAAATGCAGGATTGGTTAGAGAGGCTGGAAGGGGGTTCATGTTTTGCACTGAGATTCCAACTTTTAAGGTCAACACCGCCCAAAACTGATATTTAATGTTCTGTGTTCGGTGGCATCTCTTGTGGACTTCAGTGGTCAGATATGTCTACTGCAATTTCTGGTTCTTTCCAACCAGAAAAGGTGTTACAAAGCCAAACAAATGGTACAACAATGCCATGATGTGTGTCAAGTTTGTCATTTACCCAGGTCATGGTAGAACTAGTAGTGGTGACTCACATTTAGGGCACATTCACACTGGTGCGATGCTTAATGCCTTCCACCAGTGTGAATGGGCCCCTAATAATTTGCTGCTTATAAAATCTGCTTCTTCAGTTCTAATGAGTGTCAGGAATATAACCCAGCATTTATAGCCACACAGGTACCTCCGTTACCTTCGTCCAGTCCCCACGGAATGTGTCAAGGCAGATGTCAATTGTCCAAGAACAGGATGGGAGGTGTGAAGGTTTGTTAACCACCGTGTTTTATTTCCATGATCTAATCATCATGGTGGCAAAGGTCTTGGGCAGGTGGTAATGATCCAAGTTATATGGCTGAAGATGTGAACTGTCAAACTGCCAGGGCAGAGATGGTAAAACACCATTACAGTATATGTGGGTGATGGATGGGCCGAGTGTCCGAGGGGTGCGGCATGTGTTGCATGCCCCACCCCTGCTTATAGATGGTTGTTCCAGTTTGATGTAGATGGAACTCCCCTGATGGATTCTCCATAATGTTTAATAAAGACACAACTGGGGACTGGCACTTTCTATGAGTTCTTGTGGGAGGGGCGGAGACACAAACGTCTACAGCCAGGTGTAGCCAAAAAGATATAAAGCCCACATATTGGCAATATATTTGGATTTGTGGTTTTGCAGCCAGTCCCTTTTCCTATGTTCACCATGCATAATGGAATTTTAAAACCAACAATTACTTCTTATGAGCCACCAACCTGAGTCGTGAAACCAACCGGAGCTCTGCACCAACTAACTGTGATCACTGTACAAAACTTCACAAAAGACAGCAAGTGAAAGGTAGAACTAAAAATCGACAATTGACAACTGTTCACTGACATATATGCATAATATTTCTCACTCACCTGGTTTGGTGGTCTTGTACACCAGACAGACCTTCCCATTCCCATTACATGGGTCCAACTCAAATAGTACGTTCCTGGAATCAAAATGCGGCCGATCCGGATGTGCTTAAGCATTGAAATGGATGTTAATACATTGTAGAATGTTTCACACGCTATTGTTATCCGACATCATAAAATGATTTGAGGATTCCACGGGTCAGCCCCTCCCCTGATTTTTTCCCCCCAAATATGTACGGGAGAAGGAAAAGCAGGTGAGTTGGAAGGTCATCAGATTTACTGCCACTTTCTGTTCTTGCATAAAGACTTCTCCTGTGCTGCACTTAAAGTGACACTAAACTCAGGAGATAAACCTAAAAAGGCATTCAAGTACCTTACAGGAGCACTATGAGGGGCGTGCTTTTCACTCACCTCATAGTTCTAGCCGACCTGTGACAATGAGACTGTCACAGGTCGGCTCAGTAGATTGGGAGGTGAGCGAACACATACCGGCGTTCGCTCACCTCTCGATCCTGTCAACAAATAAGATACATTCAAGGGGATTTATCAAAACGGGAGCAGAGAGAATCTGGAGCAGTTGTGCACGGCAACCAATCAGCTTTCATTTTCAAATAGTAAATGAACAAACTAAAGAGGGAAGCTTATTGGTTGCCATGCACGGCTGCTCCAGATTGTGTCTGCTCCGGGTTTGATAAATTCCCCCTATAGTTGTTAATAGTTAAGGTACTTTTTTTAATGTTTACCTCCTGAGTTTATTGTGACTTTAAAAAAGGGACAATGCCATTAGGATACATTTATCCTAAGGACAGTGATGGGAATTTATCAAAACTTGGGCAGACAGAAACTAGAGCAGTTGTCCATGGCAACCAACCAATCAGCATCTCCCTTCAGTTTGCTCAGGTAAGATTTGAAAATGAGACAGAGATGCTAATTGATTGCAGTGCAAATCTGCTCCAGTATTGATAAATCCCCCCCCCTCCCCTCCAGTGTTTCTTGCACACTGAACTTCAGGCACTCTCCTACCCCCCAACCCTTGTCCTGAGTCTTCTACCTTCTTCACTGGGGGGTCCTTCTTCCAGAGTGCACATCACTACCTGGGTGAAGTGGACACTGCCTATTGGAAGTCAGTCCCCTCAGCAAACAGAACGTTGGAGGGGAGAGATGATGCCAGATAAAGGTGGCCGGTTGGCCGCAGTTGTGGATCCATTAGCTAGGACTCCTGGCATCACAGATAGAGAGGAGCGGCGAACATTGGACCTTCCTGTTCAATGCTTTTTTTTTTAAACCTCTCCCTTCCTAAATTCTCACCTAGGCGCGAATGACGTTTTCAGGTTACTCCTGCAGCGTCTTGGAATATGTATGTCACGTATCCCGAGAGGAAGCGCCTTCATTCAGCAGTTATTTTATTCATCTCACTCTGACACCTTGGCAACATATCTACTACAGTACAGTATATGTCCCGGCACCAGATCTCGCTGTGCCCTGCAGCTCGGGCTCGGATGTGCAGCAGCAGAGAACGACGCACAAGTCACTGGGCTTGCAAGTATGTTTCTCCAGCATTAAACAGCGGAAATGGTAAAAAGGCGAACTGCAAATGGATCTAAGGAGGGGGAAGGTCTGCTTTAACAGGAATTAAAACAGCTTCAGAAGGTATTTACTGAATATGTGGGAGGAGGGGGGGTTTGAGGGGAAAGTGTCCAATGATAGGCTTTAAAGTAGAACTCGAGGTATAAATCTTTATGTATGCTTATATTGATCCAGCTGGGCCAATATTTTATACCCGGCAGGGCAATGGGGAGCCTGTAAAGCACTGTAGTAGCCAGAGATTTTACAGCGATCATTTGGGTCCTGGTATTGCTGTCATGCTGAGCGACATTCCCTCTATTACCTTGGTACAGCGGTCATTCAGTGAATGCCTTATATTTTTATTAATAAACACTAGATGCTCTCTGATTGGACAATGGGGGCGCCGTGATGAATGTCTACTATTCATTGATAAAAATACTAGGCGGGCTGCTCCAGGCTGAACACTGTCTGAGCCTCCTCCAGAATTACAGCACATGTACATAACTAAAAGTCCTTTATATATATATATATATACACACACTGAGTGGCCAGATTATTATGACCACCCCATCAGTACTTGGTTGGGCCGCCTCGTGACTCCACGGGATGATGAAAGGTGATGCGAGGAATCTGACCACCACTGTTCCTTCTGTTGTCTTGTACCAGTCTTGCCCCTCCCCCGTTCTGCCCTAACATTGACTAGTCGCTGACGGCCACAATTCGCACGTTCAGACCCAGATTTTCGGCTGACAGTCCGGTCTTTAAACACTTTAACAACAGCTGCTCTTGAACATGTAACAAATTCTGCTGTTTTGCTGATACTCGCTCCATGGCTCCGAGCGCCAACACTCATCCCACGTTCAAAGGCTGTTATATCGCGCTGTTTCCCCGTATCTTCAGAAACAAATCACTTCTACTGTCGTGGTAAACAACCTGCTTCCCTATTTATAATGGTCTGGCCCTCTAGCAACTTCAGCGCCAAATTATAGCTAATTTGCCTACAAACATCAGGTGGTCATAATAATCTGGCCACTCAGTGTATATGCCTAGAGTCCAGTTCTTATGGAGATTATATACAGCACAATACAGTTTTCCTCATGTCAAGCTACGTGTACCTTCCTCGTCGGAGCTGTCATCCAAGTCCTCCAACGTCGGTGAGTTAGGCATTGAATGGGCAGAGGATCCTTTCAGCTGGGTCAGATTGGAAATGCTATTAATGGCCATAGTGCCAACCTGGATGGGACTGTCTAAAAGCAAAAGAAGATTTCTTTATTCCAGATATAGAAGACGGACACTTTCCAATTAGAAGTAAAGAAAAATAAAGCGCCTTGTTTTCTCATTACAATCACAGACCAATATCACATATCATTCCGCTCCTAGGCTTCCTTTTACTGTTCTAATATAAAACTGAAGTTGAATCTGCTTATATTTTGCTTTCCTTGGTTCCTCCCCGACGCATCATCAACATGCTAATGACACTTAAAAAGGAGAACTATGAGGCGAGTGAAAATCACTCAGCCTCATAGTTCTAACCGACCTGTGACAATGAGACTGTCACAGGTTGGCTCAGTAGATCGGGAGGTGAGGGAACACATACCGTGGCTCGCTCACTTCTCGATCATCTCCCTGCAGAAAGGCGTGACTGTCACTCACGGCTCCCTGCAGGGACTCCCCCCTCCGATCCTCCAGCGCTGACTGGAGAAACGGACGGGGGAGGGGGCGGGTACAGCTGGCTCTGCCTCTAGATAGGCAGAGCCAGCTGTCACTCACGCAGCTGGGCGGATCTCGACAGTAATGTCAGGATCCGTGCTGGCTGCGGCGTCTCAGTATACCGCGAGCTGTAGCTCGCGGTATACTGAGCTTAGGGTGACGGGAGGACGCTAGTTTGTGTCCTCCCGTTACCCTTAGGAGAACTATTGGGAAAAGCCCTGACCCCATAGTTCTTCTTTAAGAAAAACCTTTCTGTTTTCATCACATACCTTTTAGACCCGGCAATGTCACCACTGGGTCTCTGTGTTTCCCTTTGCAATAAAGGCAGATCATGGCCGACAGGGTGCTGTACGTAGCTTCCTGAAACCATCACAGCATGCCCCAGGATGCCCTCAGACCTGATGCAAGCAGTGCGCTGGCACTCCGGAAGAGTTATGCAAATATCAAAATACTTTAATGGTTAGATGTCAGTCTGGAGGAGTGGAGGTCCGAGGCAGGATGCATTTGCATGCAGATAGACCCAGATTACCCCCCACCTGTGATGCTTTACCTCTGACTGAAACAACTGAAATGCAATGACTGAAAAAGGTAAGCCAGGGAGACTTCGGCTGGAGAGGAAAGTGCTAGATGATGCTGGACGGCCTCCAGCCAGGAAATTACGTGAAGCTCTAGCTGACTTGCTGCAGCTTCTAATGCACATTGTGAGAAGCTGATGCAGTGACATCAGAGTAAGAGGAGCCAGTACAATTGTGCAAGACTGAAGGGGAGGACGGAGGTCAGATAGAAGACTGAAGGGAAGGCCGGAGGTCAGATAGAAGACTGAAGGGAAGGCCGGAGGTCAGATAAAAGACTGAAGGGAAGGCCGGAGGTCAGATAAAAGACTGAAGGGAAGGCCGGAGGTCAGATAAAAGACTGAAGGGAAGGCCGGAGGTCAGATAGAAGACTGAAGGGAAGGACGGAGGTCAGATAGAAGACTGAAGGGAAGGACGGAGGTCAGATAGAAGACTGAAGGGAAGGACGGAGGTCAGATAGAAGACTGAAGGTAAGGACGGAGGTCAGATAGAAGACTGAAGGGAAGGCATGAGCTCTGATATGTGACTTCGGGCTTACACAAGTCTTCCTCCCCTCTGAATGTTGAGGAGGATGTGGTGGATGATGCCAAAGGAACTAGCATTGCTATAACTGATGTAACTGGTAAGACATCAGAAGAGTAACTTTGTATGCGTTGTGGAGTGGAACTGCGGGAAGGAAGGAAGGAAGGAAGGAAGGAAGGAAGGAAGGAGCACTCTCTTCTGTGTAACCCAATCCATTCATTTGGTGTGGTGTTTTGTACAATGTGCTCTGGAGCAGAGGCAGTGCAGGGATTGCTCTATAGATAGTTCACTCACCATCCAGCTTCACAGACCAGCTCATCAGGAAGCCATCTGTCATTAAGTAAAAGTTCTTCAAATCTTCCGGCATCGTACATCCATGTTTCTGTATAGGGCCACACAATGGGGAATGATAAAGGAAAACTGCAGATTACACGTTCTTGTCAATCCACGCCATCACTTTACATTGTCAGCTACTATCTCCTCTACTATAAATTTACATTGTCATCTACTATCTCCTCTACTATAGACTTACATTGTCATCTACTATCTCCTCTACTATAGATTTACATTGTCATCTACTATCTCCTCTACTATAGATTTACATTGTCATCTACTATCTCCTCTACTATAGACTTACATTGTCATCTACTATCTCCTCTACTATAGACTACATTGTCATCTACTATCTCCTCTACTATAGACTTACATTGTCATCTACTATCTCCTCTACTATAGACTTACATTGTCATCTACTATCTCCTCTACTATAGATTCACATTGTCATCTACTATCTCCTCTACTATAGATTTACATTGTCATCTACTATCTCCTCTACTATAGACTTACATTGTCATCTACTATCTCCAGGTATAATAGCAGAAAGATACTCATTTTAGTGCGGCACACAAGGCACATGCTTACTGTACAGTGTCTGGCAGATTTAGGCTGCATTCGCACAGAGCAGAACCTTGGGCACAGATTGTATTAGCCCTAGCAGTGGGTTTACCCCCAAACTACAAGATTGAACTGCTCATTTAGGAAATAAAGTTATACTCAACCAATCCTTGGCGGCGGCAGCGCTCCCTCCAGTCTGTCTCCTCCTCTAGAACGTGATGACTCCGGGAACTTAGATTGCTGCCGCGGGGGGGGAGAGATATGGCAGAGGCTGGAAGGACCAGCCGTCTTAGAGAATCAGGTGAGTATAACTTTTTTTTTTTTCAACCTAGACACAAACAATCAACAAGCTACCGTGTGTCTGGAGTTCTAGTTTTCTGCAGGCAGCCTGTACTGGGTGGAGCCAGCTGGGTCCCTCCCCCAGCTTTGCTCTCTGCACAGACTATCTAGAACACAGTGATGATGTCAGCGCTACAAAGTAGCACATAACATGGATTTATGTCCTTTGTTGCTATTACGGAATATATTTTAAATTAAAGATTTTCGTTTCCAGAGTTTAACGTTGATTATATTTCCTGCAAGTACAGAAAAATACTCGTAATCATTCCTTGTGCGATTACATGCGTTCACTTGAACGGGCACAGTGGCTGCACAAGGAGAGAGAACAGCAGTGATTACAGGAGGGGAAATGTCCAGGAAATGTCTCTGCTTGGAACTGAGCCCTAAACTGAGCCTATCACACCTCAACCTAACCACTGAACCATCACGTTCTCAAACAATTCATCCCCACACAGCTCCCTCCTCATCTATCACTTCCCTCTCCCTTTTAGATTGTAAGCCCTCAGGGGCAGGGCCCTCCTTACCATCTTGTCTTGAATTGTATTGTGATTGTAATGTCTTCCATATATTGTAAAGTGCTGTGCAAACTGTTGGCGCTCTATAAATCCCGTATAATAATAATAATAATCACCAGCACAGCAGGGACACGGTGTTAACCACTGAGCCACTGCCCTGCCCACTTCTGTGAACATCATCTATATACATATACACTGAGTGGCCGGATTATTATGACCACCTGACATTTGTAGGCAAATTAGCTATAATTAGCTATAATTTCGCGCTGAAGTTGCTGGAGGGCCAGACCATTATAAATAGAAGCAGGTTGTTTACCAGGACAGTAGAAGGGCTTTTTTCTGAAGATATGGGTAAACAACGCGATTTAACAGCCTTGAACGTGGAATGATTGTTGGTGCTCGGAGCCATGGAGCGAGTATCAGCAAAACAGCAGAATTCATTAAATGTTCAAGAGCAGCTGTTGTTAAAGTGTTTAGAGACTGGACTGTCAGCCGAAAATCTGGGTCTGAACATGCAAATTGTGGCCGTCAGCGACTAGTCAATGTTAGGGCAGAACGGAG
>NW_017307510.1:401396-414951 GCF_000935625.1 Nanorana parkeri
GAGGGAGGGGGCGGGTACAGCTGGCTCTGCCTGTAGATAGGCAGAGCCAGCTGTCAGTCACGCAGCTGGGCGGATCCAGACATAATTGTCGGGATCCGCTTCAGCGTCTTAGTATACCGCGGTATACTGAGCCTGGGGTGACGGTAGGACGCTAGTTTGTGTCCTCCCGTTACCCTATGGAGAACTATGGGGGAAAAGCCCTAACCCCATAGTTCTCCTTTAAAGACCGGACTGTCAGCCGAAAATCTGGGTCTGAACGTGCGAATTGTGGCCGTCAGCGACTAGTCAATGTTAGGGCAGAACGGGGGAGGGGCAAGACTGGTACAAGACAACAGAAGGGCAACAGTGCCGTGTCAGATTCCTCGCATCACCTTTCATCATCTCGTGGAGTCACGAGGCGGCCCAACCAAGTACTGATGGGGTGCTCATAATAATCTGGCCACTCAGTGTACATATCACTGGGCACAACATTAAAGACCCCCCTCTCAGCAGTGATACCCAGAGGCCGGAATACAGCAATATGCTTACCTGCTCCCAGGAGACAATCGCTTGACGTTCAGCAGGAGGAATGGCCTCAAACTTCACTTCCGTCACTCCGGGAGACGACTCTACAAAATACGATCACATAAAGATTGAAGATCAATCACTATTTCCTATAGTCCGGGATGTGATCGGCGGGAGCAGCAGCATTATATCTGAAGGACATTAGCAGACCACTATGTGAACGTGCCTGGAGCTGCTCATCAAAGCTGTGCCCGGACCCATGCTGGATGCATCTATCCTGCGTTCTGGGACAATCATCTATCCCAAGCCACGTGTACATGGACTGCCACTGACAGATGCCACCTCTGTCTATTTAGCCGATGTGACCCCGTCTTTTATATTTTACCCAAAAAATGGGTACTGATAAATATTTGATAACATAATGTAGGGAAAACTGTTTTTTTTTTCTTCAAATGTTCGGTACTTTTGTCATTATATAGTAAAAAATAAAAAAACCCCAGTGGTGATTAAAGGAGAATTATGAGGCGAGTGAGTTACACTCAGCCTCATAATCTGAGCCGACCTGTGACAATGAGACTGTAGGCGAGCTGCAGCTTGCGGTATACGGAGCTTTGGGTGACGGGAGGACGCTAGTTTGTGTTCTCCCGTGACCCTTAGGAGAACTATGGGGGAAAACCCTAACCCCACAGTTCTCCTTTAAATACCACCAAAAGAGAGCTCTGTGAGGGGAATTTATCAAAACTGGAGCAGTCAAAATCTGGAGCAGCTGTGCCTATCAACCAATCAGCTTCTCTCTTTAATTTTCAAATCTTAACTGCACAAACTGAAGAGAGAAGCTGATTGGTTGCCATGCACAGCTGCTCCAGATTTTGTCTGCTCCAGTTTTGATAAATTCCCCTCTATCTGTCCCCAAAACATGATATAAAATTCATTTCAGTACAGCGTGACATTACTGAATAAATGTCAAAGTACCTCAGCGCTGCACACTGAAAAATGGCTGGGCCAGGAAGGGGGTGTAACACCCTGGTCAGCAAGTGGTTAATTAATAATACAATTTGTAGTTTCTCACCTAATATCTTGCTGATGCCCAACGTGATTTTCTCTATGTGAGAAGCCATCGTGGTCTCAGTGTTGTTTGCTCAGGACAACATGACATCACCTACAGAAGAACACAGGATTCGTGTCAGGATACAGTTCAGAAGCCCCCCAGTAATCACTCATCTCTCACATGGACTTCTTGCAGCCATGAAAGTTGGGGAACCCCCAACCCAAGGGAGCCCTTGGTACGCGATCCGGGCCAGTCACAATCAGGCAGCGGCCAATAAACAGGCAGGTTAGACGGCCGCTTCCTCCTCGCTAGGACCCCGGGAGGCCCCCGCGAGCGGCCGTCTAATCTGCCTGTTTAGAGGTCACCGCCGCTGCCTGATTGTGACCGGCCCAACTACAGAGGCGATCCGCGACGTTCTGGTCCCCCGTGAGAGCCGTACAAGCCCTCCCCCCGGGAGCTGCACAGACCCCCCCCCCAAGCCATACAGACCCCCTGCCTGAGAGCCGCACAGCCCTCCCCCATGAGAGATGCATGGATGAGAGACCCCAGGGATGCAGCCCCCCTCCCTGCAAAACAGGTAAGCAGGAGAGGGGGCAATGTTTTATTCATTTTTATTAGTAGTTCTGTGTGTGTGTGTGTTATGTGGGTGTTTTAATAAGTGCGTGTATGTGTTTTATTGAGTGTATAAGTGCCCATTCATACTGTGCGCTTTAACGCGCGATTTCCGCCGCACGATATCGCAAGAAGTCGCCATACAATGCTTTTCAATGGAGCTGTTTTAATGTACAGCTTCATGTCGCCCGTCGCTCGTGTAGGACCCTTTTTCCCGCGAATTTCGCGTGATTTTTTTGCATGCAGCCCGACGGTGAAGGTCGCGCGATCGCCATTAGAAAGTCGCGCTATCCCGGCAGCGCGGAAATCCGCCCAGGCGAGTGTCGCTCAGCGTGAATGGGGCCTTAATGTTTGAATATGCGGCTTTCTCTATTTTGCCTAAGGCAGTGATGTTGAACGTTCCTTAAACCCGAGCGCCCAAACTGCAATACTAAACTTATTTTCAGCGCTGGCACTTTGAGATAGATAAATTGATTTTGCGTCGCAGTTTGGGCACTCGGGTTCGAAAAGGTTCGCCATCACTGGTCTAAATACATAATCCCATCCTTGGCGTCGGGAAGTCTGCGCAGGTGTTAATCACCGGCACCACGTGGCTTGGTGTCAAATGTTACAGAACAAGTCCAGTTGAATGTGACGGACTACTACTAGCTGTATAGCCAAAACTACATTTTAGTTTTAGATAGAACAGAGACGGGTTAAAACCCTGCTAGCCTGTGTCGCTGAGGAAATTTCCCTTCACTTCCTGTCCCAAAGATTCAACAGGAAGTTAGAGGAAATCTCCAGAACAGAGTGTAGAAAAAAACTTGTCCTCTCTAGCATTTTAGGTATCCCTCCTCAGTGGCAAAGGTCATCAGTACAAACAGAGGGGTGGATCTCCCCAATGAAGACTTAGAGAACAATAAAAACTTGGCAGAGGGTCTAATCCTTCCCCACTCTATCCAAAACTAACAAAAAAAGAATTGCCGAGAGATTTGCCCTGACGTGAACCCAGTAGGGGGGCTTAAAATGTCTGTAAATAGTAACAATGAGTTCCTTATTTGCTCTCTTTTGGCCGGTTACATACAGTGGGGTATTACAGGGTATGGCACATGCCCTGGGTCGCACTTGAAGGGGGGGGCGCTCCGTGGGTCGGCGAACCACGGGGACAGCTGACTTTTTGTGTTTTCCTCACCCCTCTTTCATACACATCTCTCCGCCCAGCTACCAGAGCGTCCCAGGTTGCTAAGAGCCAGGCGGGGAGATGTGTATATGGGCAGGATGGCGGCCAGAGCGTCCCAGGTTGCTAAGAGCCAGGCGGGGAGATGTGTATATGGGCAGGATGGCGGCCAGAGCGTCCCAGGTTGCTAAGAGCCAGGCGGGGAGATGTGTATATGGGCAGGATGGCGGCCAGAGCGTCCCAGGTTGCTAAGAGCCAGGCGGGGAGATGTGTATATGGGCAGGATGGCGGCCAGAGCGTCCCAGGTTGCTAAGAGCCAGGCGGGGAGATGTGTATATGGGCAGGATGGCGGCCAGAGCGTCCCAGGTTGCTAAGAGCCAGGCGGGGAGATGTGTATATGGGCAGGATGGCGGCCAGAGCGTCCCAGGTTGCTAAGAGCCAGGCGGGGAGATGTGTATATGGGCAGGACGGCGGACAGAGCGTCCCAGGTTGCCAACAACTGGGTAGGGAGGTGTGTAAGGGCCAATGTCTCCCTGCCCAGCTCTTAGCAACCAGGGACAATCTGGCCGGCGTCCCGCCCAGCTCTTGGCAACCAGTGACATCACTGGTTGCTAGGCGCTGGGCGGGACATCATGGGCACAATAAGTTGTAGATACGCCTCTGGTTACATATACCATTTAAAGCATTTTGTTATATCTGTTCACAAAGTGCAAAACAAATACCTGTTGATCCTGCCAGAAATCCAGCCGGCTGATAACTTCCTGTGCTGTCCATTTGGGCTACACTGAACTTCTGAGCAGTGTTATCACCCCGCCCATTGAGCGTTGTCACCCTAGGACAGGAAGTGTGTTACTGGCAGGGTCACCATTAAACAAAAAGGAAAACTATGGCAGCCAGCACATCTAAGGACAGGAAAGCATCAATATATTACATTTGTGTTCCTGGCTTCTGATAAGCTTCAGCACCTCCCACTTCTGCTGCCTGAAATATGTGACCATCAGAGCTGCAGGTTTGCATGCACTAGTACTGTCTACCTTGCAGCTCCTCACCTATTATTCCAACCCATGTCCTCTGACTGATGCCTGATCTCTGTGTGCTACTTAACCCTCCCTAGCGCCAAACAGGTTCATTTGACACCCCCATCCCAGAACCAAAGGATGGTGACAACCCCTCCCTGCACCCCTATTCCCCTCCCTGCACCCCTATTCCCCTCTCCCCATTCATCACCCCAGTTCTGCTCCTCAGCACCTTTGCCGTAACCAGGATACACAACCCTGCCCGCGCTGCATGGCGGGAAGCGTCCCCTCCCCGCGTTGCATGCTGGGAATTGCAGTCAAGGCGTTTTTCTCGACAAGCGGAGAGCCAGCCATGCGAACTACTATCCCACAATGCACTGCAACTTCAGGCTATACGTCACCAACGTCAGGTTCGTCTGCTGACTGAGGGACAGGACAAAGAACCAATGGGAGAGAAGGCGAGGGTGAGCGCTGACCAATGAGTTGAAAGGAAATGGAGACGGGTGGGATCCAGGGACGGTTGTTGGGGCGGTCGGGGCTGGCGGGTGTTTGAAGATGGCGGAGGCTGGAAGGGGAGAAGCTTCGGTGTATTGGAGTCAGGACAGTATCCTTGTCGGGGGTCTCTGTACCCACCGTGTGATATATTTCTGGGTGGAGGGGTGTGTGGGCTCTGTCACTGCTGTCTGGGTGGGGGCCAGAGACCTGTGTGCAGCAGTATACCCTGTGACACTGTACATGGGAAGGTGGAGTAGATGTGTCATGTCAGAGATTGGGCTGACAGCATTCCTCGTAACACTGGTGCTGGGTAAGAGGAGTGTGTCATCATGGGGGCATGGTACATGGGGCCCATTGGGGGGGCTGGAAGGTATGTGCCACTATGAGGGCCTGGTTCATGGGGCCCATTGGGGGGGCTGAGAAGGGGTGTGTCACTATGGGGACATGGTACATGGAGCCCATTGGGGAGGCTGAGAAGGGATGTGTCACTATGGGGGCCTGGTACATGGAGCCCATTTGGGAGGCTGAGAAGGGATGTGTCACTATGGGGGCCTGGTACATGGAGCCCATTGGGGGCTGAGAAGGTATGTGTCACTATGGCGACATGGTACATGGAGCCCATTGGGGGCTGAGAAGGTATGTGTCACTATGGCGACATGGCACATGGAGCCAATTGGGCCTGATAAGGGATGTGTCACTATGCGGACATGGTACATGGAGCCCATTGGGGGCTGAGAAGGGATGTGTCACTATGGGGACATGGTACATGGAGCCCATTGGGCCTGATAAGGGATGTGTCACTATGGGGACATGGTACATGGAGCCCATTGGGGCTGAGAAGGGATGTGTCACTATGGGGACATGGTACATGGAGCCCATTGGGGCTGAGAAGGGATGTGTCACTATGGGGACATGGTACATGGAGCCCATTGGGGCTGAGAAGGGATGTGTCACTATGGGGACATGGTACATGGAGCCCATTGGGGCTGAGAAGGGATGTGTCACTATGGGGACATGGTACATGGAGCCCATTGGGGCTGAGAAGGGATGTCACTATGGGGGCATGGTATATGGGGCCCATTGGGGGGCTGAGAAGGGATGTGTCACTTTGGGGGCATGGTACATGGAACCCATTGGTGGCTGGAAGGGATGTGTCACTATGGGGACATGGTACATGGGGGCTGGGAGGCATGTGTCACACAGGGCCAGGCTGAGATCCTTTCCGCGTACAAGGGTTCCTTAACGTCCTGTCCAGATTCTGATGAGGACCAACACATGGCCTATGTACCAGGTATGCTTTGTGGTCTTTGGATGCTTTTAAACTTTTATTTTTTTATGTTATGTGAATAAAACATCCGTGTACACACGTGACGAGTGACAGACACGCCTCGAATGCCAATACGTTTTACATAGTATTACATGTGGTACCCATGTTCTTATACATGGATGCCACACTGCATGTTTACTAAAAGATTTTGTGGTCATACACTTCATCCACAGGGTCATTGCTGCAAGAAATGGTGAACTTAGCTGAACTTCAAGTAGTACTAAACTAAGGATGCACCAATATCGGTTTTCCGGTATCAAGTACTGATAATTTTTTTTTGCGGTATACTGAGACGCCGCAGCTGAAGCGGATCCCGACAATTGTGCCGGGATCCTCCCAGCTGCGTAACTGACAGCTGGCTCTGCCAATCTAGAGGCAGAGCCAGCTGTACCCGCCCCCGTACATTCCGCCAGTCAGCGCTGGCGGATCGGAGGGGGGAATCCAGCCCCTCCCCTGTCACGGCAGAGAGCCGTGACAGGATCGAGAGGTGAGCGAACGCCGGTATGTGTTCGCTCACTTCCCGATCTACCGAGCCGACCTGTGACAGTCTCATTGTCACAGGTCGGCTAGAACTATGAGGTGAGTGTAAAAAAGGCAAAGGAGCCACCCTACCACAGGATATAAGGCCCAGTGCTCAGGGGACCAGCTGATTCTGCAGGAAGAAAAACTTTTAAATATTAAGAAGCGGCATCCATTTTAAGTGATTTTTATTCTGAATGTGAAATAACCTAAAAGCCTTTTGTCTTTGATATCCCGTTCAGGCAGAAATAAAATACACAAATAATTCAGCTCTGTATTCATGAATACATAATCACATTTAGGTACTTAAACTGTTTGCCGTGATATAAATATCTATTTAATTTAGTATGGGCTTCTTCTGGTCCCTGTACAGCAGAGCACCTACTGGGAAAGGGAGAAGCAGCACATGGAGACAGTCCATGCACTACAGGTCCTCAGGTCCACCTTTTTCTCTCCAGCAAGGAGAACAGTGAGCCGCACAAGTCATGACATCACCGAAACTTGCTTCAAATCTCCTGAGACCAGCAGTGAGGCCCGCAGTGCCTCAGGTGATCTCTCGCTGTAGGTTCCGTGGACTGCTATGGGAACATGTTCTTATATTGCATGTTACAGGTCATGTTTGCCTTGTAACAATAATGATCTTAACTCCTTCATGACTGAGGCCTTTTTTTCATTTTTTGCACCCATGTTATATTCCACATTTTAGGCCTGAAAATTACTTAAAACCCCCAAACATTATATATTTTCTGAATGCCAAGACCCTATACAATATAATGGTGGTAGTTGCAAATTTTTATGTTGCGCAATATTAGCGCAACTCCTTATTAAACCCCAAAATTTAGTGATAAATTTAATTAAATGCCCCAAAACACAACAAAATACCCATTTTTTAAATGACATATAAAAGATGAGGTTACAACGAGTAAAACGATACCCAACATGCCCAGTTTACAAATTGCGTGCTTCCATGAAACGGCGAAAAACTGCAGTACCCCAAAAAGTCAATAGAAGACGCTTTAAAAGCCCCCACAGGTCATCAATTTAGAGATACCCCAAAATACTGGCCCTAGAATTATTGCTCTCACTCCGGCGTGCGCGGCGATACCCAACATGTGTAGCGCGTTCGTCGTTTTCATGCGTAGGCGCACCCGACGCGTGTTTACGTGGCGACGCGCGTGCTCGCGGGGGCGGGGTACTTTTAAAATTTTTTTTTATTATTATTAGATTTATTTTATTTCATTTTAATTTTAAAAACTGTTTTTTTGTTTTTTTTTACTTTACTTTGACTGCTATCACATGGGGGGGCTTGCAAGCCCCCCCATGTAATAGCAGATGGTGGTGACAGGTCCTCTTTAAGGTGATGCTGGGGGTCCAAAAGACCCTCAGTGTCACCTTTACACTGGAAATAAGCTATTGAAGTGCAGATCGCACTTCAATAGCTTATAGCTGGGCTGCAGGAGCCCAGAACTGACAGCCCAGGGACCGGAAGTGATGCAATCTGCATTGCTCTCGGTCCCATAGAACGGGGAGGGGATCGATGACGGGAAGTTCGTCGACCTCCTCCCCAGCTCCCCACGGACACCAAGGACGCCGGTCCCGGGCCCGTAGGAGGGGCAACGGAGCCCGGGAAGCACGGCGGCGGTGTTCGGCGGGGGTGTGGGGGCGGCCCCTTCTTCGGGACACAGAAGCGATCTGGCGACAGGTAAAGCCGACAGTCGGCTCTACAAGTTTAAACAGAGTCCCGGCGGCAAAAGTCTGGGCACAAACCCTTGCAGTAAATCCCCCCTGCACAGCAAGTGTAAGAGCATGTTTGGTCTAGTGAGGGAGGACCTCATCCTCTAAGCTGGCATGCTCTTAGCCTGGTCCCTGGAGCCTCTCTCCTCCTCCCCTGCAGTGGTCTTGGGTCCCTGATGCCTCCTACATGGAAGTATTTCTCACAGTTCATGTCTTATTCTGTTCAGACTGGTAGAAAACTGTGTTGGGTTTTATCTCGGCAGCGGTGATAGGTTCAATGTTCTTTATTGACACCAGGCGAGCAGGTTTTGTTTTCCTTGTTTTGTGTCAATAAAGTACATTTATTGTAAGAAATGTACAGCCGGGTGCGTGTTGCATGTCACACAATATAGAAGCAAGATGTGGCCGGGTATGAGACACTGGGATGTTTGATGCTATGCTTGTCGCTCTGCCTAGGACTCTGCACTGAAGGTAACCTCAGACCGGCTTCCAAGTTTAAGAATAGAAAACCCGAAGAAAGAAAGTCAGGAGCCGCAGCTCCCATACCAGAGGCTACAATGGACTTGATACCGGACTGGACACAGCACAGAGATATGCAGGTAATGTGCAGCTAGTTACTTTAGCCCCCCCTTGCACCAAACCCTCCCCATCCTTCCTCTCCACATAGTAGGTATTACTTGATTTACCTTTTTGCCCTGCTGTGTAAACTAGTAGAAGTATGTCCGGTTACATAAGTAGGGACCGAACGTTCTGTGCTGTGTAGCCACTGGGGAACAGGATGTGGTGGGGGAAGGTCCGCTGGTTGGCGGCTACCAATCCATTCCCATGCTGCATTTTCGCTAATACAGGTAGTGCTAATGTAACAATGTCTGTGCTGCTTCATTTCTCCAATCATCTTCCAGGCCAGCAACCGAAGTAGGCTTGCTGTCCTGGAAGATTCATAGAAATCCCGTTATCGGTGAGTATATAACGGAACAATTCTCCAATCATCTTCCAGCCCCGCAACCTGATTTTTTTTTTTATGCCTAGGACACTTCTGCAGGGAGTCTGACACCCCTGGGTTCTGTTTTATCTGTTGCCCCGGCTACTAAACTAACCAGAAAGCGCCGCAGCAGTTGTAATTCCAAGTTGCCTGCAGGATATCTAGAATCCCTGTGTGAATTGTGTTTGAAGAAACTGTTAGAAATTATTTTAGGACCGAGATGGTGGAAACCATGCGGTGCTTTAAGGAGGTCGTTTCTGACCTATTGCCGGTTCCTCCCAATCCATGGGGGGGGGGATCCAGATATGCCAGGACCTTGGGGTTTGCATTTTCGCTAATACAAGCTGTGCTAATGTAACCATGTCCGTGCTGCTTGATTTCGAGAGTATTAGAGGGCATTCATTTTCTTGAGACTGGTCCAGCTAGCGAACAAAACCCAGGCAGAGGTGACTGTACTCCACAGGAAGTGCTGGGATTTCACTGTCTGAACTTTAACACTTTTTTCAACTTTGTTATCAGAAGGGGGCTAACAAGTCCCTACGTGATAGCATTGGGAGGTGACAGGTTATCGTTATTGAGACATCAGGGGTTTATCAGACCGCTGATGTCTTTCCTTACTACAATTTCAGGCGATCAAGCGCAGGATTCTGCCCCGGCTTCTGACAGCTCACAGTGCTTCCTGCTTCATTGCTTATAGAGGCGATTGGGGAATAGCGATAACCTGGTCCGCTCCTGCTCTCCATCCTGAGTGCATTTGCAATGGTCCTAGGTCCCCCCCGAGGTGTGTGAGGGAGCCTGGACACTACAGTGGGGTGTGTGTCACAGATGGGGGACAAGTGATCGGACTGATCACGTGTACATTGAAGTCTTCCGCCTGCTGAAGTGCGATACCAAGATGACCTTGCTATAACCACTTAAAGGAGAACTCTGAGGTGAGTGCTTTTCACTCACCTCATAGTTCTAGCCGACCTGTGACAATGAGACTGTCACAGGAGACAGCAAAGTGTGTGCAGGGCTGGGTAATTGTCAGTCAGACTATCACAGCTCTATAAGCTGGCCTAGACAGGAAAGGGATATAACATTTTGGTGCTGAGGTGGTTAAAAAGCTTTGTAGCTCAGAACTTGTGAATAAAGCTGAACTCGGGCACAAAAAAAAGGAATTTGAATATATTCCTCAGCAGCCACAAGGCATATAAAACTACTTTGTGTGCACCAAATACATTTGCAAACCCAAGGAACTTTACTCCTATCTTTGAAACGACAACAAACACACCTTTAGAAATGTTTAGTGCTCAGTCACACTACATGCAGTGCGTTTTGGCCAGAACGCACTGCCTCGTATTGCGGGCCGGCTCACTTTTTAGTGGGGCAGGAGGGGGCGTGGCGGGCCATTCAAGTGAATGGCGCCGTAGCCACGCCCCTCACACAGAACCGGACCGCAGGCACAATGTGCCTTTTAGATCCCGTGCGGCGGATCGCATTGCGGGCGGATCACTTGAATGCCACGCCCCCTCCTGCCCCACTAAAAAGTGAGCCGGCCACAATACGAGGCAGTGCGTTCTGGCCAAAATCGGGCCGGAACGCACTGCATCTAGTGTGACTGAGCCCTTAGTGATATCAATCTACAATCGCATACTTCTAGATCATTGCCGGCTTTGTATTCTTTGCATACTTTATTTTTCTTTTCTTCCCTAGTCTTCTGGCAGTGGCCATGTTTACTAAGGGCAGATTACTAGATCTCCTATTACTTCCTGATTTCTGGCACATGTGACTAGGACATGTGACCATGCACATCATCACAGGGGAGGAAAATGGTGTTCCCTGAGATCTCATGAGATTTTCCAGCAATGCTCTGCTGAGGTAACCTTCCCAGTGTGCATTGCTTTGGCATTCTGAAGTCATTTTGCCCTTTCACAGCAGGAAGTGAATGCTCTGCAAGTGTAATTACTTCACGATCGCAGCATTTTACACCTGACGTGTCTGTTATTACCAGGGCTTGAAAAATTTGATGGTGTCTCACCAGTCAGTCAAAAATGTCAGCAGTCAGCATGACCGGACTATAGCCTTGCAATTTATGTTAACATTTTTTAGGGGACAGATAGAGATTTCTTTTGGAGGTATATAATCACCACGGGGGGAAGGGAGGGGGGGGGGATGTTGTTTTTTTTTTTACTATGTAATGAAAAAAGTACCATAAATGTAAAAAAAATAAAAAATTCTTACCCATATTTTTAGTAAAACATAAAAGTCGGGATCACGTCGGGTAAATAGACACCAAACATGTCAAGCCTCAAAATTGCGTGCTCCCCCAAAATCACAAACGCCCATAGGCGATGATTAAAACGCTTTTACTGCTCATCAGTTTAGTGTTATCAGTGATTAATGTCTCTAAAATTATTGCTCTCACTCGTTTGCGGTGATATTTAACATGTGCGGCACAATAGGCGCAATCGTCGTTTTTGCACGTAGGAGCACCCGACGCATATGTGTATGTGGGGGGGCGGGGACTTAAACAAAATGTTTTTTCTTTTGTAGTTTTTTTAATGCTTTTATTTTTTTTCATAATTCTTTGATTTTTGTATTACTTTTTTGTCTTTTTTTACACAGCTTTATTGCTATTACATAGGGGGCTAAGAAGCCCCCTATATAATAGCCAATTTACATGACGGGTCCTCTTTATGGAGACCTAAAGACCCCTAATGTCACCTAGGGACCCCCAGAGATGCTGATGAAGCAGAGATCGGCTTCATCAGCTTCTGTAGCGGAGAGTGACACTGAATGCAGGAAGTGATGTAATATACATCACTTCCTGCATTCGGGGACTGAGAGGAGATCAAAGGGAGACCGTATACTGAGCTCCCTTTGATCTCCTGTCACAGGTCCCGGCGGCATCGGGCACAGCGGATCTCGGGACCGGCAACGGCAGTGACAGCTGCTAATACAAGCGATCGAGCGTCTCTAGAGACGCCCGATCGCTTGAATGTAAAGCTCCGGGCCGGGAAGCTGCTCGTCGGGCTCCACTGTCCTCTTGTCGCGGACGAGTGGATTATTCAAGCCCTGGGTATTACTAATCATCATTCATAGAGGGATGCATTGGTAGAATTAGATTTTTGAGTGTAAAGGTCCGCTTTAATAAGCTGGCAATTATCTATATGTGTTTGCAGATTGTCACTATTAAACATTTCTAAAGGTGACTCAGTTGTCATTTTTTATGATTAGTGTAGAGTTCCCCCTGAAGGTGGTGGTTGGGGGGGACACACTTTAAATGGCTCTGTGGACATGACATAGAACGTATCTCTTTCAATTGACATTTTAATATCTGTTTCTGAGTTGATATTTCAGTTGTTTGTCTTCCTGTGTGTGCTGACACCACTGATACATGTAATTGGGAATGATTGCCTTTCCTCCCCGCCTTTTATGTCCCGGCTTTTGGTGGCCTGCAGTCTTTGTTCTCGCTAACTGTCTATCTTTATGGAATCATCTCTCTTTAGGGGGCTCGCGGAGAAGCTGGCTCGAGAAGCGCCTCTTTAAAGGATTTGTGCCCAGAAGACAAGAGGCGAATAGCAAATCTAATCAAAGAGCTGGCAAGGTGAGACTTTCCTCCTTCTCCTGATTTTCACGGCTTGGGGAGAATTTTCATAGCTTTCCAGAGTTTTAGGATTCACATGTGTGCGGAAAGATGATTTATTGTCCTCAGACTGAGAATGGGGACGTTGTTCACAAATGCATGTGAGGTTTTATTATTACAGATGTAGCAGGATGCCACCAGCACACCGGATAGAAGCCAAAGCCAATGCCCTTTATTGACGCATAGATGGCGAGGTTTTGGGGCCACACAGGGTCCCTTCATCAGGTTTAGGAAGGAAATACTGAGCCTGATGAAGGGACTCTGCATGGCCCCGACATGTTGCCATGTATGTGACAATATGCATCAATAAAGGACGTTTGCTTTAACCACCTGCTGTCCGGCCGTTTTAATTAAACGGCCGGACAGCGGCTTCTTGAGAGCGGGTGGGCGTTTTTAGAGCGGGAATTCAGCCTGCACTGTAAACAGCCAGTGGTAACTGTTTTACATACAAGCGTTCGGGCGTCTGTGGAGATGCCCGATCGCTTGTAATAAGCGTGCGGGTGAGCGCCTCCCGCCGCAGCCGCTGCTGTCGAT
>NW_017307510.1:415991-424048 GCF_000935625.1 Nanorana parkeri
CCGTGACGTCACTGGACTCCTCCCCCTTCCCTTCGTTACCTGATGGAGCTGCTTGGGCCGGTGAGTACACATCCTAACTCTCCCGGCCGCCTGGGAGAGACACACTTTTTACCAGAAAGGTTTAATCTGCTCAATCGAGCAGATTAAACCTTTCCCTGGGATCGTTTTTTTTTTCTTTTCTGACATCGGGAGCCGCGGCCTGACCGTCAGTCAGAAAAGAAAAAAAAGGCATACGATTGCATAGCTAGATTCCTATTGGCTATTGCACTTTGCAATAGCCAATAGCAAACTAGCTAATGCACCCGCCCACTGCTGCTGTCAATCAGCAGAGGGGGACCTGAATTTTTCTATCAGGTCCTCTTCTGGTGATTGAAAGCAGCAGGGGGCGGGTGCAATAGCTAGTTTGCTATAGGCTATTGCAAAGTGAAATAGCCAATAGGATTCTAGCTATGCGTTCTTATGCGTTTTTTTTTTTT
The DNA here is from genome assembly GCF_000935625.1 of Nanorana parkeri. Lineage (NCBI taxonomy): Eukaryota > Metazoa > Chordata > Amphibia > Anura > Dicroglossidae > Nanorana > Nanorana parkeri. The sequence goes on from NW_017307510.1 coordinate 416,468, forward strand.
TTTATTCTGACAACTGCAAAAAAAAAAAGTGCAGATCGCAAAGAAGCTATTGCTTCCTGTGCTATCTGCCATCATTTCAGGGGGGCGCTCTCAAGCGGCGGCCATATTGAGTGGGGCACGTGAGATTAATAACGTGCTGGATTAGCGTGATCCTAGTTCATTTTATGACTTCATTGCTGTGCTGTATGTGTATAGGCCAATGTAGTTGGATGTGTATGTGCGTTATCATTAATCGATTTAAATTTTTTTTCGATTAATCGAACAGGAAATTTTTAATCATTACCAGCCCTAGTTTAAAAGAATTAGTTACAAAAAATATATAAAAAAAATTAAAAGTCTCATAAAGGTAATAAAAAAAAATGCGTTGAGTGCGCCTAAGTGCGTAAACGACGATTGCATCCATTACGCCGCACATGTTACGTATCGCCGCAAACGTCGCAGTGAGAGCAATCATTTTAGGGCCATCAATCACTGATAACACTAAACTGATGAGCGGTAACAGCTTTTAAAGCGTCACCTATGGCCAATTTTGGGTATGGTAGCTTTTGCGAGTTCTGGGACGCACGCAATTTTAAAGCTTAACATGTTTGGTGTCTATTTACCCGACATGAACCCAACTTTTATATTTTACCAAAAATGTGGGTAATAATAATTGTTTTATACCATAACGTAGGGAAGACAGGTTTTTTTTTTTTCAAATATTCAGTACTTTTTTCATTATATAGTGAAAAATAAAACCCCAGTGGTGATTAAATACCACCAAAAGAAAGCATCAAGACAGTTTGGACAATTTCGTGCTCCCAACTTTGTGGGAGGAGTTTGGGGACGGCCCCCATAAAGACATGGATGGGGGGAGTTTTTTTTGGAGGGGGGGCGGGGAACTTGACTGGCCTGCACAGAGTCCTGACTTCAACCCGATAGAACACCTTTGGGGAGAATTAGAGCAGAGACTGCAAGCCCGGCCTTCTCCAACATCAGTACCTGACCTCACAAATGGTCCAACATTCCCATAGACACACTCCTAAACCTTGTGGACGCCTTCCCAGAAGAGTTGAAGCTGTTATAGCGGCAAAGGGCGGAGCCAACTCAATACTGAACCCTACGGACTAAGACTGGGATGCCATTAAAGTTCATGTGCGTGTAAAGGCCGGCGTCCCAATACTTTTGGCAATATAGTGTCCTTATGAGGGGGATTTATCAAAATCCGGAGCAGCCGTGCATGGCAACCAATCAGCTTCTCTCTCATTTTCAAATCTTAACTGAACAAACTGAAGTGAGAGGCTGGTTGGTTGGTTGCCATGCACAGCTGCTCCAGATTCTGTCTGCTCCAGTTTTGATTCCCCCCTATATGTCTGGTCTGCTGGTGGCATCTTGTTCATCAGTTTGACTTAAAGGGGTTTTCTGGTAAGGAGTGTGGCTGTATATTGGTTTTATTTTTATAGGTCATCTTCTCGCTTTAGCGCTGATCTTCAGGCCAATCGCTAAATACACAGATGAAATGCATATATGGGAGGTGTTTTACCTGCCAAAGAATTAATATTTCTGTTCATTCAGTCTTGAGATATACACGGCCTGCCTTACAGCATAGGCTTGGTAGGGCAGGAGACCTCATTTTTCTGTGCTGCAGGTCTTGCTCCTCCCCCTGCCTGTGACTAACGAGCGCATCTGTCACTCTGCTCTCTCCTCCTATCGGCATATTCCATGTTAGCGTGTGAGCAGTGCAGCAAAACTGATTGGCTCCTCGTGCTGCTTCTGTGCCTCCCAGTGTGACCTCTTCTCCTATTTGCTTCAGTCTGTTGTATGAAAACTTTTTCAATGATTGTATTTGTTTAATAAGTGCAAATAAATATCTCGATCTTGCAAGAATTCTCGTGAACTGATAACTCCCTCTGCTTTCTGCCTATGACACCCTGCTATCCACGAGCAGTTTCCAGGTCTCTTAGGACTACATGACAGAGGTGCCCTGTAGCTGGCTTTACCTTTTATTTTTCACCTGGTGATGCTGCAAATAATACACCACGTTCCAGGGTGATGACTCTGCACTTCCATAGTTACAGGACAGCAAGTGTTGTCATTCTAGGACTGGGTGAGTCTGGATGATACCCTAGATTATTTGCAGGATCACCAGGTGACAATAAAAGGGAAAAAAGCCAGAGGGAAGATAACTAATGCGGCCGCCACATCGGAGGGCTGGTAAGGTGCAATACATTACATTTCTATATCGTCCATTGAGGGACACAGCCCTGAAGAATTCTGACACATGGAGGCAGCAGCATAACCTCAGATTTCTTCAGAGTTGTGACCCTCAATCCGAGAAAAGGATTTTACGGTAAGAAAAAAAATCCAATTTTTTTGTTCTTGAGCTTAGATAAACTTTAATATACACAGAGCTGTATTCATTTTGTCTTTTATCTGCCTGGAGTTCAGCTTTAAAGGAGAACTAATGGGTTAAGGCTTTTCCCCATAGTTCCCCTTAGGTTAACGGGAGTACACAAACTAGCGGATCCCGACAATTGTGCCGGGATCCGCCCAGCTGCGTGACTGACAGCTGGCTCTGCCTATCTAGAGGCAGAGCCAGCTGTACCCGCCCCTCTCCCGTCCGTTCCGCCAGTCAGTGCTGGCGGAGCGGGGAGGGGGGAATCCAGCCCCTCCCCTGTCACAGCAGAGAGCCGTGACAGAATCGAGAGGTGAGCGAACGCCGGTATGTGTTCGCTTACCTCCCGATCTACTGAGCCGACCTGTGACAGTCTCATTGTCACAGGTCGGCTAGAACTATGAGGCTGAGTGAAAAGCACGCCCCTCATAGTTCTCCTTCTAAAGACCCATTAAGTTGAAATAATATTGTATTTTGGTAACTGCATTAATACCTGTAATCCGTATTGAAGTTACTTTGCACATGTTCTGGGCTCCTCTGTAGGTGTCACTAGTTGTTCAGGCTTAGGTAGGAAAGAAAACCGTTTGTAATCTGGTGTTTTGTGCTGACGAGCTGGAACTACTGCTGGGGAGTTCCTGTATTGTTCAGGTTTAGGATAGACATGCTGATTGATCTCCCAGAATGCCGCCCACTGGATATAAATGGCAGAAAATGTTTATCTGCATCAGAATTCTGCTGTCCTACAATTGCTGTGAAAAATAAAAAGCAACAAATAGACCTTCTGACACTGTTTATAACTTTTCTTCAGACTGGTGATATACAAAGTAACATTGTATATAAACATTGATCAGAGGGGGATGGAGAGATACAAAGTAACATCCTGAGCAACCTTTATATGAAACAGTGCTTAGCCCTGCCCGCGCTGTGTCATACGCCTTACTGGCTCCGACAGTGCTGATTGGGTTTAATGTCACTTTAACTGTGTGGATGGAGTAATTTCCACACATTGATCAGAGGGGGATGGAGAGATACAAAGTAACATCCTGAGCAACCTTTATATGAAACAGTGCTTAGCCCTGCCCGCGCTGTGTCATACGCCTTACTGGCTCCGACAGTGCTGATTGGGTTTAATGTCACTTTAACTGTGTGGATGGAGTAATTTCCACACATTGATCAGAGGGGGATGGAGAGATACAAAGTAACATCCTGAGCAACCTTTATATGAAACAGTGCTTAGCCCTGCCCGCGCTGTGTCATACGCCTTACTGGCTCCGACAGTGCTGATTGGGTTTAATGTCACTTTAACTGTGTGGATGGAGTAATTTCCACACATTGATCAGAGGGGGATGGAGAGATACAAAGTAACATCCTGAGCAACCTTTATATGAAACAGTGCTTAGCCCTGCCCGCGCTGTGTCATACGCCTTACTGGCTCCGACAGTGCTGATTGGGTTTAATGTCACTTTAACTGTGTGGATGGAGTAATTTCCACACATTGATCAGAGGGGGATGGAGAGATACAAAGTAACATCCTGAGCAACCTTTATATGAAACAGTGCTTAGCCCTGCCCGCGCTGTGTCATACGCCTTACTGGCTCCGACAGTGCTGATTGGGTTTAATGTCACTTTAACTGTGTGGATGGAGTAATTTCCACACATTGATCAGAGGGGGATGGAGAGATACAAAGTAACATCCTGAGCAACCTTTATATGAAACAGTGCTTAGCCCTGCCCGCGCTGTGTCATACGCCTTACTGGCTCCGACAGTGCTGATTGGGTTTAATGTCACTTTAACTGTGTGGATGGAGTAATTTCCACACATTGATCAGAGGGGGATGGAGAGATACAAAGTAACATCCTGAGCAACCTTTATATGAAACAGTGCTTAGCCCTGCCCGCGCTGTGTCATACGCCTTACTGGCTCCGACAGTGCTGATTGGGTTTAATGTCACTTTAACTGTGTGGATGGAGTAATTTCCACACATTGATCAGAGGGGGATGGAGAGATACAAAGTAACATCCTGAGCAACCTTTATATGAAACAGTGCTTAGCCCTGCCCGCGCTGTGTCATACGCCTTACTGGCTCCGACAGTGCTGATTGGGTTTAATGTCACTTTAACTGTGTGGATGGAGTAATTTCCACACATTGATCAGAGGGGGATGGAGAGATACAAAGTAACATCCTGAGCAACCTTTATATGAAACAGTGCTTAGCCCTGCCCGCGCTGTGTCATACGCCTTACTGGCTCCGACAGTGCTGATTGGGTTTAATGTCACTTTAACTGTGTGGATGGAGTAATTTCCACACATTGATCAGAGGGGGATGGAGAGATACAAAGTAACATCCTGAGCAACCTTTATATGAAACAGTGCTTAGCCCTGCCCGCGCTGTGTCATACGCCTTACTGGCTCCGACAGTGCTGATTGGGTTTAATGTCACTTTAACTGTGTGGATGGAGTAATTTCCACACATTGATCAGAGGGGGATGGAGAGATACAAAGTAACATCCTGAGCAACCTTTATATGAAACAGTGCTTAGCCCTGCCCGCGCTGTGTCATACGCCTTACTGGCTCCGACAGTGCTGATTGGGTTTAATGTCACTTTAACTGTGTGGATGGAGTAATTTCCACACATTGATCAGAGGGGGATGGAGAGATACAAAGTAACATCCTGAGCAACCTTTATATGAAACAGTGCTTAGCCCTGCCCGCGCTGTGTCATACGCCTTACTGGCTCCGACAGTGCTGATTGGGTTTAATGTCACTTTAACTGTGTGGATGGAGTAATTTCCACACATTGATCAGAGGGGGATGGAGAGATACAAAGTAACATCCTGAGCAACCTTTATATGAAACAGTGCTTAGCCCTGCCCGCGCTGTGTCATACGCCTTACTGGCTCCGACAGTGCTGATTGGGTTTAATGTCACTTTAACTGTGTGGATGGAGTAATTTCCACACATTGATCAGAGGGGGATGGAGAGATACAAAGTAACATTGTTTATCCACATTGATCAGAAGGAGATAGAGAGATACAAAGTAACATTGTTTATAAACATGGATCAGAGGGGAGATAGAGAGATACAAAGTAACATCCTGAGCAACCTTTATATGAAACAGTGCTTAGCCCTGCCCGCGCTGTGTCATACGCCTTACTGGCTCCGACAGTGCTGATTGGGTTTAATGTCACTTTAACTGTGTGGATGGAGTAATTTCCACCTGGGCCAATCTGTTGCACTTTTTCCAACTGACCACAGGAAATCTGCAGATAATTGTAAGGTGTATGGGCACCTTAACATTTGGCCACCTTTCAGTTGGACTTCTTGTGGCCAACATTTTTTTCTACATTCCTATATCCTTCAATGGAAAATAATGAAAAACCCAATTGTCTTTACAATTGACTTCACTTTATCCCTGCGTCCTTTTAGTTGAATTGAAAGTTTTTTTTGGAAAAGTACAAAATCTTTTAGTGTGCAGAAACACAATCTGGTCCACCATTTTTGTAATACAAAATAAAAGATGAGGTTGTGTCCTATAAAATAGATACCAAATATGTCAGGTCTGAAAACGGAGTGTCTGTGAAATGGTGAAAAATGATGGTACCCAAAATTATGGTTAGACAACGCTTCCAATGCTTTTACAGCTCTTTAGTTCGGTTCAGTACAGTTCACTACGTATACACCCTACGTGCTCGTGTGTGTTTGGTATGTGGGTACATGTGGCAGCTAGAGATGCACCAATATCGGTTTCTCGGTATCACGTTACAAGTACCAATTATTATTTTATTTATTTTTCCTCCCGGTACTCGCCAATACAGAGTACTGGTTCCGTGTGCCCAGATTAGCAGGAAGTCGGGCAGTGGATCATGACCAATCGCCCGGCTTCCTGATTGCCTGTGAAGCCGGTGTTCTAGCCAAAGAACACCGGCTTCACCTGCCGAGACTGCCTGGCTTCTTCACCAATCAGGAAGCCGGGACGCAAGTCATGACGTCCCGCCCGGCTTCCTGATTGGCTAGGAAGCAAGGCTGCCTCCCAACAAGGAAGCTGGCTTCCTAGTCAATCAGGAAGCCGAGTGGCACATTATGACCCACCTCCTCGCTGGCTAGGAAGCCGGCTTCATTTGTTTCAAGGCAGCCTGGCTTCCTGACCAATCGGGAAGCTGGGAGGCGGGTCATAACCCACCTCCCGGCTTCCTGATTGGAAAGGAAGCTGGCTCCATGCTCCCTCGGCTCTGCCGGTCATAGGAAAATCTCCCTCTGACCGGAAGATCTGGTATCGGAGCATTGGGCGAGTATAAACGCAGCCCCATCCCTCCTTGTACATCATGGCTCTCTCCCCTTCTGGGAGTGTCTAATTCTCTGTGCTGGCCAAGCTCCTTCCACCTCTCCTTTCACCTTTTCTACATAACCTTTTATGAATCTGCTGGAGGGGGATTACTATAGCATGACACATCTGGGGCTGCTGACATCACACCCAAGATGGCGGCGGTGCCCAGCAGCAGTCTCGCTTTCGGACGTTTACAGAAGGAAGGCTTTTACAGGTAAATAACATGCCTAAAATGCACATATAACCTCATGGTAAGATTTTTGTTGGAATGAATGGTCTGGTGACAGGATCTGTTTAAGTATTTGCCTGCCGTAACTAAACATGGCTGCTCCCTTTTTTTCCCTGGGTGGATTGGACCCAGCTCTGATTTTGTGCAGTCATTTCTTCATCCGTACCCTAAGAAAATATATTGGCAACTTTTGGAGGCTGACATAATGTTTACAACACGTCTGCTTCATTACACTGATCTCATTGTCGGCTTTGAGCCATTATAAGAGCTTGGCGGTAAGCATGATGTAACGGCTCTCACTTTGACCCATTCGTGATCTGCATCCGACGTTTTGACCCAATGTAGTGTTTAATAAACAGCAGAAACAAGTCCGTTAATTAGTGCGGGCTCTGCTCTCCTCGTCCCGGCGGTGTTATGTTTTGCGCGGCGGTGAGATTTAATAAGATCCCGGTGACCTCCTCCGCATCTGAGAATAGATTTCCTTCTAATTTCCAGCTGGGGTCACCTGCTGAATTGTCTGCTGCCCTCCAGCAGCAGAGATGTGAAGGCACTCCAGTCGTCATCCAGCCTGGCCGCCTTTTGTCTTGGCGGCACATTAGTTTATTATAAATGTTTGGCAGAAATGATATTTTCTGCCAGTGTACTCTGGGGA